>NW_007041307.1:0-619 GCF_000164805.1 Carlito syrichta
CTACCACGCCCAGCTAATTTTTGATTTATTGTAAAAATGGGGTCTTGTCAAGTTGCCCAGGCTGGTCTTGAACCCGTGGGCTCAGGTAATCCACTCACCTCGGCCTCTCAAAGTGCTGGGATTGCAGCTGAGCCACTGAGCCCGGCCAACATGATATCAAAAGTTATGACCAGCATTTCCAGTAGTCAGGCCCTCCTCCTGGGGTAAGGTTTTCAGACTCAATCTACTCATGGAGATATCCTACCTACTTTTCCATGCTGTTTGGCATCCTGATGTGAGATATGTCTTACTTAGTACTAAACATATTTTTACATTTGAGCTCTAACAACATTTTTGGTGAATTCTTTGTTTTCCCTTTCCTTTTTTTTTGTTTTTGCTTATTCTAAATGGATTTTTCAGGAGGTGGGTTGGGAACTTATCCTCTCATTGTATATTATTTTAATTAGTAAGTGTATATTTGCTCTGTATCATCTTCAGACACAATAATGCATACTTATTTTAATATTTTCATAGCAATCTTGAAACTGATATGAGATTATTCTGGAGCATTATAGGTAGTTAAGGCAGAGAGGTCTCTGGTGAATGAACATTATCCCCAAGCCAATTTTCCCCATATTCC
>NW_007041308.1:0-696 GCF_000164805.1 Carlito syrichta
GTTCCTCTTTAAGTTCACCTGGAAATTCTCCCAGGTATCTGAACCATTCCTACTTAATGTTCTCACTTTTTAAATTCCCTGAATACGTTTCCTCTTCTCTAATCAAATGTCCTGGCTGTCTTATAATGCTTATCCATACGTATATTCTACCTTGACTTTTCTCTTGGCCTCACCTCTCCACTAAGTCATCCCCATTTCCCTTCAGAGCTCCAAATGAGATCTGCATTAAACAAGCTACTGTCCACATCTGCTATATGTACAACATAAAGAGTCAGAGAGGAAGGAAGTGTGCTGTGTGTGTGTGTGTGTGTGTGTGTGTGTGTGTGTAAGAGAGAGAGAGAGAGAGACTGAGACTGACTGACTGTAATTTTCAAAGTAGATTTATATGTGTTATAATATCCCTGAATTGAACAGAATCTTGAACATCATCCAGTCTCATGCCCAGCTGAGTCTTGAGTGCCCTCTGTCACTTCAGTGGATGCAATCTTTCACCTCTTCCAGGATGCGGAAGAATCTAATACCTCACTAAACAGCCCAGTTCACTTTTGGGTGTTCTAAGTATTCAAAAAATTTGTATAGGTTTATCTAATATGTGCTTTCTGGTAAAGTCTGTTCTCTGGGGTTATAAATAACAAGTTAGATATTTCTTGAGTTTGAAAATGGCCTTCATGTCCTCCAGTTCTGAGCTAACATTCC
>NW_007041309.1:0-422 GCF_000164805.1 Carlito syrichta
ATTTTTTTATATATGATTTTCCTTTAAAATGTTGCCTTCTCCTTATATCTTGCATTCCCTTTTTTTATTTGTTATTTTTTAAAAAGAGTGAATGTAATGAGAATCAGTAAGTTTTATTATGTGAAATTGTGAAATTATTGGTGATACAATTAGCTATTTATTCATATTTATATGCAATTATCTACTGTGTAAAGTGATAACCCTACCTCAAAGAGTTTTTCAGGTGTGATTTATCAAATACTCACTTTCATAAAGTATATAACAAATATTGGGTTCCCATCTCTGAAAATCAATGAATACAGATAATCTCCATACTATAGAAAGCAAGGAAAATATATATGAATAAAATGTTTTCCTTTTCTTTTTTTTTTTGAGTTGGAGTCTCCCTCTGTCACCCAGACAGGAGTGCAGTGGTCACTCCC
>NW_007041310.1:0-421 GCF_000164805.1 Carlito syrichta
AGACAGGGCAGGAGCCACCCCCCACCCTGCCACATCCTGCCGTGGGACTCACCCGGAACTTCTCATTCACCAGCCGATCTTCCGAGTCCTCATCAAACTCCTTCTGGGGGTACACATCGATGCCGTTGGACAGCAGGTCTGCGGTGATCTGGAGTCGGGAGGGCATATGTGGGCACATCCCTGCAGCAAGCTGTGCCCACCCGCCGGCATCTGCCCACCGCTCGAGCTGCCCCAGGCTCAGGGTCAAGGGCGGCCTCCAGGGCTGTGACCCTGACGCTCTCCAACTCCTGTGCCCCTAGGGCAGGAGGGGCTGCTGCAGTGCCACCAGCCCTAGAAACCCTCTTGTAGCACGTGGTTCCAGCATGGGTCCCTCCTGCAGCCCAGCGGTGCCCTGATAGCTCCCTGCCGCACCAAGTGTTCA
>NW_007041311.1:0-4107 GCF_000164805.1 Carlito syrichta
GGAGCGACCACTGCACTCCAGTCTAGGCAACAGAGTGAGACTCCAACTCAAAAAAAAAAATTGGGGTCTCACTCTGTTGCCCAGGCCGAAGTGCAGTGGCACGCTCATTGCCACCACAGCCTCTACCTCCTGGACTCAGGTGATCCTATTGCCTCAGTCTCGTGGGTAGCTGGGACTATGGGTGTGTGCCATCATGCCTGGCAAATATTTTGATTTTTTTTTGTAGAGACAAGGTCTTGCTATGTTGCCTAGGCTGGTCTCGAACCCCTGGGTTCAAGTAATCTTCCTGCCTCAGCCTCCCAAAGTGCGGGATTATAGGTGTGAGCCACCATGCCGGGCCTCCACGTATGTATTAAGTGACTTGCCCATGCCAGGACTTGTGCAGGGTTGGGGCTACTGATGTATGTTCTGTGCCCTTGCACTCACCACCTGGTGGCGAGTGTCTCTTGGAGTCCAGAGAAGAAATGGAACTCACCTTCCAGCCCCCAGGGTGTTCAGATGAGGAAGCTGTCAGGAGGTGCTTCTCTAAAGAGGTATGGGCTGTGTCACCCACGAGGTACAGTGGGTGCTTCGAGGTCAGCAAGAGTGGAGAGCTGTTACCATCTTTGGGTTGGAGAAATTGCAACACTTGAGCCAAGGGGAGCTGGGATTATCAGGGAGGAGCTGTTGGCAATTGGGGTCGGGGTGGGAGATTGGGAGTGGCACTGCTCAGAGAGGAGTGGGGGGAGAAACGCCCCATCCTGGCCTGCTGTCTTTTAGGTGGTAAAAGTAGAGCTTCCTGACTCATTCATTAATTCATTTGACATTTCTTGAGGGCTTGTTAAGCGAGATGAAATCAGTTACTGCACTCAAGAAGTCTTATGTGGAGAGACAGACAGGCGAAAAACAATTTGTTCAGAACTTTCATATGTATCAGTCAAAGTTCTTACATCTCACACTTGCAATCCCAGCACTTTGGGAGGCTGAGGTGGGAGGATCGCTTGAGCCCAGGAGTTCAAGATCAGCCTAGGCAGCATTGAGAGACCTTGTCTCTACAAAAAAAAAAAACTTAAAAAAATCAGCTGGCTATGGTGCCTCACACCTGTGGTCCCAGCTACTTGAGAGGTTGAGGCAGAAGGCTCACTTGAGCCCAGGGGTTCAAGGCTGTGGTGAGCCACGACTGCAGCACTGCACTCCAGCCTGGACAACAGAGTGAGATTCTGTTTCCAAATTTTTAGAAACTTGTTTTTGGTTGTATGTATATAAAATAAAAATGCTTCGATGACCCAAGGATGTTCTGGCCAAGATCTGCTAGGTCTTGCCTCTATGGTCAGTCTCAAGATGACTGCCACAGCCCCAGACATCACATCAGCATTTCAGACGGAAAGAAGGAGAAAGTCCAAAGGACACGGATCATTTGAGACCAGCATCCTCATGTTTCACTGGCCAGAATTAGTCACATGACCTTATCTTCCTGAAAAGTGGCTGGGAACTGTAGTTCTGCTTTATTGCTGGGTTCTGGAAGCTAGAGAGGCCCTCCATGGGTAATGGATAGGTGAGTAACTGTCTCTGAAACATTCTTTCTCGGAGTCTAAGACAGTGTCTGGAATATGGTGGAAGCTTGATCAGTGTTTGTTACATGAATAAATACATAAGTTAGAATCACAAGTGAGACAGTATGCAGGATAAAGGCTACTATGAGACCGGTCATGATGGCTCATGCCTATAATCCCAGCACTTTGGGAGGCCGAAGTGGGAGGGTTGCTTGAGCCCACGAGTTTGAGACCAGCCTGGGTGCCATAGCAGGCAAGATCCTGTCTCAACACCAACAACAACAACAAAAATAAAAAAACTAGCTGGTTGTGGTGGCGCACATCTGTAGTTCCAGCTACTTGGGGGGCTGAGGCAGGAGGCTCACCTGAGCCCAGGAGGTGGAGGCTGCAGTGAGCCATGATCGTGCCACTGAACTCCAACCTGGGTGACAGTGAAGGAAAAAAAAGGTTACCGTGAACAGTGAAATCAGAGATGCTGACTTTAATCGATCCGGCATTGGCGCAGGTGAGACTCACTGAGGGAGAGGGGAATGGGGAGGCAGCGAGGTCTCCTCCCTGTGGCCTGTGGAGTCCTCCTCTGGCCTTGCAACCATCCCGTGCCCCTCAGGTATCTCGTTTCCTTGTCCTGCCTCCTTCCTCGGTTCCTTCCAGCTGGCCTTGACGTTCAGACACTCCCAGTCGTCCAGAGGATGCAGATGCCAGCTCAAACAGAGGCACACACTGGGCAGAGGCTGCGCCATCCTCCACACACTCCCTGATGGCATTTTTTGGCTTTGATTGCTGAAGAAGCTTCGTTGGGGTTTTTTTTCTGGCACAGTTCCCAGAGAGCAGGGTTTATCTAAACTAGCTAATATGTGGCATTTGCAAATAATTATTAATAGATGTTTGCATTTCCATTCTTTATGAAGGCGGCTGTGGGGTGATTTTATAATTCGAGGGAAAGTAGTGAGTGGATTGTTGTGTCACTTCCAGTACTGTCATCCACCCCGCCCCACTCTCCCCTCTCCTGTCATCTCCTGTGTCCTGAGGATACTAGCTGCCAAGTCCCTGCAGCATCCTGGATGCTCCGCTCCTCCACCTGTCTGCTCTGCTCTCTCAATGCATCTGAAAATAGTCCCCCATGGTACGCACCTGGTCACGGCCCATCACCTCCTGCCTGACCCAGTTCAACTGCCGTCTCTCTCATGGCCAGAGGGCCCCTGTGAACACCTGGGCCAGCTCATGCCCTTCCTCTCTCAACTCCCATCTCACTTGGGATTAAAAGCCAAGGTCCTTGTTGGACATGATGGTTCACACCTGTCATCCAAGCACTTTGGGAGGCCAGGGTGGGAGGATTACTTGAGACCAGAAGTTCAAGACCAGCCTGAGCAGCATCGTGAGACCCCATCTCTACAAAAACTTAAAAAATTAGCTGGTCATGGTGGCATGTGCCTGTAGTCCCAGCTAGTTGGGAGGCTGAGGTGGAAGGATTGCCTAAGCCCAGAAGGTCAAGGCTGCAGTTGAGTCATGATTGTGTCACTGCAGTGCAGTCTGGGTGACGGAGTGAGATGCTGATTCAAAAAAAAAAAGCCAGCATCCTCACGGTGGCCCACAAGACCCCGTGCAATCTGCCCCTACCTGCTTCCCTGGACACACCAAGCAAAATTCGGCCTCAGGACCGTTGCACTCTCCATTCTCTTAGTCTGGAAGGATCTTCCTACACATGTTTTATGGCTTTCTTCTCCACTGCTGTTGAATTTCTGCTTGAATGGCGTCTTCCCACAGAGGCGTCCCTGGTCATCCTCTGTGGACGCCATCCCACATTTCTACATCATGCCTACCAGATAACATCCTTATGTGTTTGTTGCCTATTTTTCTTTCTTTCTTTTTTATTTGAGTCAGAGTTTCACTCTGTCACCCAGGCTGAGTATGGTGCCACGACAGCAGCTCACTTCCACCTCAGCCTCCTGAGTATCTGAACTACAGGTAGGCACCACCCCACCTGGCTAATTTAAAAAAAAATTTTTTTTCTTTTTTGAGTCAAAATCTCACCCTGTTGCCCAGGCTGGAGTGCAATGGCATGCTCACAGCCACCCCAGCATTGACCCTCTGGGCTCAGGCAATTCTTCCGCCTCAACTTTCCAAGTAGCCAGAACTATAGGTATGCACTACCACACCTGGCTAATTTTTTAATATATTGTAGAGACGAGGACCCACCAAGCTGCCCAGGTTGGTCTCAAACCCCTGGGCTCAGGCAATCCTCTCATCTAGTCCTCCCAAAGTACTGGGATTATAGGCTGGCACCACCACACCCGCATATTTTTAATTTTTTTTATAGAGAAGAGGTCTTGCTATGTTCCAGCTCCTGGGCTCAAGCAGTCCTCCTGTCTCAACTTCCCAAAGTGCTTGGATTACACACCTCAGCCACTGTGCCCAGCCTGTTTGTTTCCTATTTTTTCTGACTTAGACTGTCAACTCTATGGGGCAATTAGACAGTTCCCGGTCCACAACAAACATATTTTCTTTTTTTTTTCTGAGTTGGAGTCTCACTCTGTCACCCAGACTGGAGTACAGTGGCCGCTCCCAGCCACTGCAG
>NW_007041312.1:0-601 GCF_000164805.1 Carlito syrichta
CTGGGCGACAGAGTGAGACTCCAACTCAAAAAAACAAAACAAAACAAAACAAAACAAAACTTCAGGGACAACAACAGAAACTTGGAGTACATTACCATCTACAAAATGAATAAAAAAGATGAATCCCTAACACATAAAACAACAAAACAGCTGAGAAGAAGATTCTGCATAAGAAGGCAGACCTGGAAAGAGGGTGGTTTCAGGGACATCAAGGGAAAAAACAGTCAAGGAGTAGTAATCAGTAGTTTCTGATGCTAAAATATAATCATGAAGACTGAAACTGTTCCATTGTTTTGCAATTATTGTTATTTGTTTTGCAATTATTAGGTCATTGTTCCATTGTTTTGCAATTATTAGGTCATTGATACAGTGAAAGTTGATCATATGAACTGGGTCATTCTTGTAATACTCAACTAAAACCGAGTCAAGAGGGAAAAAACACTGAGGGCATATAACTTTGTTCTAAGAATGTAATTGTTTGTAAGCCTGGCTGCTGAAACTGCCTGCAGTAACTTGAAATCAGTTTTATCCAATAGCTGCAGGAAAATCTACTGAAATGCTAAGAATAGCTTACTTATTGTTGGCACTATTCAATCAAAAC
>NW_007041313.1:0-420 GCF_000164805.1 Carlito syrichta
CCAGTGAGTGTCTGTCCTTTGTGATCAGTGCCCGGTGATTGGCTGTCTTTCTAGTGGGTGACCCTGTGACTGGGCCTTCTTTTTTATAGGTTCCTCAGTAACTGACCCACTTATGTGATAAATGACTTAGTAACTGAGTCTTCTTGTGATGTGTGTCCAGGTGACTAGCCCTTCTCTATGATCAGTATTACAATGACTAGGCCTCCTCTTAATGGTTGCCACATGACTGACTCACCTCTGTATGTATGTATGTCACTGTGAATGACTCTTCTGTATCATAGGCATCTCAGTGAACATGCCTTCTCTGTGATGGGTGTCCTAGTACTATCCCATATTCACATTGGATTCCATAGTGACTTACCTCTGTGCTCAGTTCCCCAGTGACTGGTTCTCCTCTGTGAAGAGTGTCCCAGTGACTGA
>NW_007041314.1:0-546 GCF_000164805.1 Carlito syrichta
AAAGAAAGAAAGAAAGAAAGAAAGAAAGAAAGAAAAAAGAAATCCATTCTCCTGCAAAACTTCTGCCCTCAGTCCTTCCCCCCCACCACCCCACCTGTGAGGGAACCCAAGTTCGGCATTTTTCAGCCCCAACACCACTGATGTCTGCCCCTCCTTTGGTGTGGGAGTTCTCAAGGCTCCCTGGCCGAGTTCCTGCCAGCTATTCTCTCCGAGGTGAGTAATGTGCCCCAGGCAGGCTGAACCTCCAACTCAGCAATGAGGACCTTCCACCAACAAATGCCAGGGCCACATTCCTCAGCAGGGGACATTACTTCCCCCCAAATTCCACCCTATAAACACATCACACGCAGTTGAGAATCTGTGTATGAGTCTGATGTTTTTGGAGATAGATTCTGGCTCTGTGCCCCAGGCTGGGACCCGAGAGATGACTGTCATTAACTGCCAGCCTTGAAATTGTGGACTATGGAGATACTCCCGCCTCAGTCTCCTGAGTGGCTGGGACGATGGGCACTTCGACCCCAGACCTCCTGTTTGGATGGTTGTGAA
>NW_007041315.1:0-420 GCF_000164805.1 Carlito syrichta
AAGCTATATGCTACAGCCCAAATGATCTTTGGTTTGTATTGATTAAAATGTTTCATATACGGATTTAACTTGTAAAAAGATACTCTTGCATATGTAAGAGATAGTTTCTTTAATATAAAAAATAGTAGTTATAATTCTGTAAGGAAAATGACTGACCACAGCCCATAGTAGATGCAGGATTGCTTGAAATCCAGGCATTTAAACTAAAAGCAAACACTTAAAATGTGAAAGTATGGTAGCTTACTATTGTTAATTTTTAATTTTATTTTTTAAATTTCAGATTCAAGGGGTACACATGCGTGTTTGTTACATGGACAGATTTTGTAATGGTGGGGATTGGGTCTCAGGTGGACCATCCCTCAGATAGTGAACATTGTAACCCTTAGGTAATTTCTGAGCCTTAACTTCCCCCAGACCTAT
>NW_007041316.1:0-455 GCF_000164805.1 Carlito syrichta
TTCCTCTCCAATCCATTCCATTCCATACCATTCCATTTCACCTCATGCCATTCCAATCCAATCCGTTCCTTTCCATTTCTCTACATGCCATTCCTCTCCCTTCCATACCATTCCACTCCATTTCATTCCATTGAATGCTCTTTATTATATTCCATTCCATTCCATCAATCCCTATTTCATTCCTCTCCATTCCATTCCACTCCATTCCATTCCATTCCATTCCTCTCCATTCCATTCCTCTCCTTTTTCTTCCTTTCCTGTCCATTCTATTCCATTAAATTCCATTCCATTCCACTCCATTCCAGTCCATTCCATTCCTCTCCATACCTTTCCATTACATTTCATACCATTCCTCTCCATTCCATTTTTTTTCCATTCTATTTCATTCCTCTAAATTCTATTCCATTCCATTCCATTCCTCTCCATTCCATTCCTCTCCCTTCCATTCCATTCCA
>NW_007041317.1:0-475 GCF_000164805.1 Carlito syrichta
GTGACTTTTGCCTCGGTGGCTGGCTCTCCTGCATAGTTGCTGCTTCAGTAACTAACCCCCCTCCCTAATTGGGATTAGTGACTATCCATCTTCTGTGATGGGTGCTCCAGTAACTAAATCTCTTCCATAAAGATTGTCCCGGTGGCAAGCCCTCTTTTGTGATGGTTATCTGAGTGAATGCTCCTCATCAGTGATAGGTGACCCAGTGATGACCCTTATTTGTGATGACTTTCCTGATTGGCCCTCCTTCATAATGGGTACCTCAATGGCTGGCTCTACTCTTTTATAGTGCCGGAGTAACAACCCCTCATCTGGGTGGGTGCCCCGGTGAGTGCCCTCCTCTGTGAGAGGTGTACAATTGACTGACTCTGCTCTGAGGGATGGCTCATTACTGACCCTCTTCTGTGATTGCTTTAGCAGTGACTGATCTTTTTTTATCGATATTTTTTATTTTGATATTGTGGGGTACAGTCAA
>NW_007041318.1:0-416 GCF_000164805.1 Carlito syrichta
AAGTCAGCTGGCTATCCAGCTCCCTAGCCAAGTAGCTAGCTAGTTAAGTCTGCTGGCTAATCTACTGGCTAGTTCATTAATTCAGCTACTTAAATCAGCTGGATACGCTACTGGCTACCTAGGAAGCTAGGAAATTAAGTAAGTTGGATAGCCAGCTGTTCAGCTAGTTTAGTCAGCTAGTTTAGTCACCTGGCTAAGCAGCTGTGTAGCTCATTGTCAGCTCGCTAAGACAGTTGTCTAGCCAGATGGCTAAAAACCTAGTGAAATCAGATGGGTAGTCAGCTGACTCGCTAGTTATTTCAGCTAGATAAGTCCGCTGGTTAGCTAGAAAGCTAGATAGTTGTCAGCTAGATATATCAGCTAGCTAGCTAATTAAGTCAACTAGTTAATTCACCTAGCTACAAGATAGCTAGCTA
>NW_007041319.1:0-416 GCF_000164805.1 Carlito syrichta
CATGCCAGAGTGCAGGGGCCTGCTCTCAGCCACCATGGCCTCCACCAGCTGGACGCTGGCAATCCTTCCACCATTGCCTCCAGAGTGGACAGAACAACAGGCATGCACCACCACACTTGGCTCATTTTGTTGGTTTATTGTAAAGACTAGGCCTCGCCAATTCTCTGGGCTTCTCTCGAACCTGGGGCCTCCTCAGGATGTCCTCTCACCTTGGCCTCCCAAAGTGTCGGCGTGACAGGCCTGAACTCCTGCGCCTGGACTTCACACCCCTCTTTGGGTCCCACTGTGAAATGTTCTCCCTTCAGATGACCCGGGACCTACAGAGGAATGTCGGAATCGCCCGCCAAGCCCTCTCGAGTGAGCGAATGGCTCAGGGGTATGTCTCTGCTAGGGCACCCACAACTCATCCCGTCTCG
>NW_007041320.1:0-414 GCF_000164805.1 Carlito syrichta
AAGTGAAAACAAAGTAAGAATCCAACGTTTTCAGATAGCATTTCTTGAGAAATAAGATTTCCCCCAATTATTCTCACTCAATAACTCTAATAAAATAAAATAAAAGAAACTTTTGAAAGAGATAAAAACATTACAAAATCTAATTTATTATACCAGATATTAAAATGCCTTCTATTCAAATCCCTCTAAGATATTCTTAATATTGTTAATAGTAATATTACTGCCCCATCCTTAATTATAATATCCCTTTTCATATAAAAATGTCAATAAAGCATTTATATGAAGAATAAATCAACTGAAATTTACAGTTGTGCTACAGTCATTTTCTCACATGTACACTATGTCTGTAAGGATACAGAGCTGATGAAACATATAAGACAATGAATCAGGTTCTGGTTCCTACTTCAAAATATT
>NW_007041321.1:0-414 GCF_000164805.1 Carlito syrichta
AAGCAAATGTTTATAGTTTGATCTAGGGTCCTCTTTATGTTTCTATTCTTTTTCATGCTCATAAATGCATGCTCTAGATATGAGAAAGCCACATGTATGTTGGTAGAATCATCCTGTACACATACACTTGAAACTTGTATTTTATTTTCTGCTTAATATTTCATCTAGATGTCTCTAGGTCAACTAATATAGTGTATTGTTGATATTTATAGCAGCATAATATTCTGTAGTATAAATACCTTGTAGTTAATTCAACGATTTCCCTATTGTTGGACAATCATCCCACTTTAGTGGTTATTTAAAAATAATGCACATTATTTAAGATGCTTTAAAAATGCCACAATAGGCTTTGCCCCCCTTCACTACCTTGGGTAGGTGAGTCTCCTCTCTTTCTCTCTCTCTCTCTCTCCAATT
>NW_007041322.1:0-413 GCF_000164805.1 Carlito syrichta
TACGGTTCCTCTATTACAGTATTTACATGACATCTTGCTAAGGGTCAAACAAGCATCAGCATTTCCAAACAGAATTCTGGGGAAAGGGAGTCCTCATATGAAGGACACTACATGGCCCCTCCCTAAGGAAGAATAAGGAATCTGTGATTCACAAGACCCAATCCAAAAAATTCGCAGGGTGTCTTGCTACGGGATAAAGCTATCTACCTAACTAGCCAGTTGGCTCGCTAGATGACTTAACTAGCTATCTTAACTAGCTGGTCAGCTGGCTAGACAGCTGTCTTAACTAGCTAGTTCCCTAGTTAGCCTGCTGGTTAGCAAGCTGACTTAACTAGGTGACTTAACCAGCTTGTCAGCTGGTTAACCAGCTCCTTCAAATAGCTGACTTAACTAGATAGACAGCTTGCTAGCCA
>NW_007041323.1:0-412 GCF_000164805.1 Carlito syrichta
ACGATGAAGGCCATCGCAGCTGCTGTTCACAGGGCACCAGGTGGGGTCGGGCACAGCGCCGTCACTTTATGCACCGTGCAGTCACCAGGACAGACCCCCATGCCAGCTCACGCCCTCCAGCAAGGTCGGCTGCCGGTCTGAATGAGTGTGTTGGGCGCAACAGGGGCCCAACGATCAGCCAGGGCTGGAGACCCATGCGCTGCCAGCCTCCCGAGGTCCTGCCGGTCTCCCCAGATGCTGTCACACGTCCCAAAGTGCTGCCAGCCTCCCCACGTCTGGACTGGGCTTCTTGCCCGTGCCAAGTCTCCGTTTGGGCATATTTGCTTGATTTCAATTTGGCAAGCAGAGTGCAGCTTAGGCGATGTTTTTACGGAGCACTGTCTCAGGTGTGAGCAGTTCTTGTTAGTCTCGG
>NW_007041324.1:0-845 GCF_000164805.1 Carlito syrichta
AAGGCATCTCGACCATCACATCACTCACCAGATGACTAGTTAAGTTGGCTCACAGGTCGGTTCACTTGCCAGCCTAATAGTTAAGTCCTCTGACCAGTCTGCTCACTCACCAGCTGACTAAAGTCAGCTGACAAGTCAGCTCACTCACTGGCAGACTAGTTAAGTCAGCTGACCTGTCGGCTTACTCGCCGGACAATTAGTAAAGTGAGCTCACCTCTCGAATCACTCGCCAGCCGACTAGTTAAGTCAGCTAACCAATCAGCCGCCTAGCCAGTCAACTACTAAATTCAACTAAATAATTGGCCAACTAGTTGGCTTATTTGTCAGCCTACAAGTTAGCTCAGATAACTAGCTGCTGACAAATTAGGCCAGATAACTAATCGGCCTACTCACTGGCCGACTAGTTAGTTCAGAACACCAGCCATTCAACTAGTTAACAGAGTTGACTAGTGGGCCACCTCGTCAGCCAACATGTTAAGTCACCTAGTTAACTCGTTAAACAACTAGTTAAATAAGCTAGATAATTCGTTTACCAACTAGTTAAAATAGGTAGCTATCTCATTAACAAACTCGTTAAGCTAGCTAGCTGTATTGTTAGAGAACTAGTTAAGTCAGCTAGCTAAGTCAGCTAGATAACCAGCAAACTAGCTAAGTCAGCTAGCTCAGTCAGCTAGCTCACTAGTTAGCTAAATTTTTTTTTTGAGTTGGAGTCTCTGTCGCCCATACTGGAGTGCAGTGGCTGCTCCTGACCACCGCAACCTCGACCTGCTGGGCACTGGTGATCCTTCCACCCCAGCCTTCCAAGTAGTCGGATTACAGTGCGTGCTACCACGCCCAGCTGACTT
>NW_007041325.1:0-411 GCF_000164805.1 Carlito syrichta
AAAAAATGAAATATCTTGACATCTTTCTAACCAGAGAAGTCAAAGACCTTTACAATGAAAACTACAAAACACTGCTCAAAAGAATCAAAGATGAAACAAACAAATGGAAAAATATTCTATACTCATGGATTGGAAAAATCAACATTGTTAAGATGTCCATGCTACCCAAGGCAATCTACAGATTTAATGTAATGCACTTTACAAGCAATAACCATTACAAACAACCAATACAGAGAGGGGAACCTAATCAATGGTGCTGGGTAAACTGGTTGAACACATGCAGAAGATTAAACAAGACCCCCACTTATCACTATACACAAAAATCAACTCTAAATGGATCAAAGACCTCAGCATAAAGCCTCAAACTATAAGAATCTTAGAAAATGCAGGAGACACCCTTATGGAAATTGG
>NW_007041326.1:0-415 GCF_000164805.1 Carlito syrichta
AAAAAAAAAAAAACTTTTCCACAAAGGGTTTATACCAGGAATGCAAGATTGATTTAATTAATTCAATTTAATTCACCATATTAACAAACTAAAAATAAAAAATACATGATTATTTCAACAGATGCTCCCAAAAAACATTTGACAAACCCCTAAACATGTTCCTGATTAAAACTCTCAGCAAACTATGACTTGAAGGGAACTTCCTTGATCTGACAAAAGACATCTATGAAAAACATACAGCTAACATCATACTTAATTATGAAATACTGGATGCTTCTTCCCTAAAAGATGAGACAAGGAAAGGATGTCCACTCTAACCATGTGTATTCAACATGGAGGTCCTAACAAGTGCAAAAAGGCAAGAAAAACAAATTATATTGGAGGTCCTAACAAGTGCAAAAAGGCAAGAAAAACA
>NW_007041327.1:0-938 GCF_000164805.1 Carlito syrichta
CTCACCAGCTGGCTAGTGAACTGACCACCGAGTTACTGAACCAGCTTGCTCAATGTCTAGCCAGCTGACTTAACTAGCTAACTCCAGCAAGCCAGCAGGCTTGCCAGCTGACTAAACTCGCTGACTTAACTAGCTAGCAAACTGACTTAATTAGATGACTTAACCAGCTACCTAACTAGCTATCCAGCTGGTTAAACTAGCTGAAACACATAGCTAGCCAGACGGCTAGCCATCTGACTTAACTAGCTTTTAAATTACCTAACCAGATGAATAGTCAACTGACTTAGTGAGTTGACTTAACTAGCTAGCCAGCTGTTTGCCAGCTGACTTAACTAGCTGACTTATCCAGCTAATCAGCCGGCTAGCAAGATGACTAAACAAGATGGCTACCTATAAAGCCAGCTGGCTAGCCAGCTGTCTTAACTGACTTAAGCTTGCAAGCTGGCTAGCCAGCTCACTTAAGCAAGCTGGCTAGCCAGCTCACTTAAGCGAGCTGGCTAGCAAGCTCACTTAACTATCTTGCTAAGTACCTAGCTAGCAGGCTACTTAACTGAATTGACTAGCTGTCTGATCCAACTAGCCTGTTGGCTATCATGCTGACTTAACACATTAACATCACTAGCTAGCCAGGTAGCTACCTAACTGACTTAACTACCTACTTAACTACCTTGCAAGTTGGCTAGCCAGTTCTTTTATCTATCTGAATTAGCCAGCTAACCAGCTAGCTAGCCAACTGACTTAACTAGCTTGCTACCAAGCTGGCCAGCTGGCTAGCCTGCAGACTTAATTAGCTAGCTACCTAGATAGCCAGCTGATTTAAATGTTTAGCTAATTAGCTAGCTACCTAGCTAGCAAACTGACTTAAATTGATAGCTAAATAGCTAAATAACTAGCTAACAAGGTGACTTAAATAGTTAGATGCCTAGCTAGCTAGTTAA
>NW_007041328.1:0-1009 GCF_000164805.1 Carlito syrichta
ATAGCTGACATAACTAGCTGACATAACTAACTGGCTACCTAGCTAGCCAGTTGACCTTACTGGCTGAAATAACAAGCCAGTCAGCTTTCTAGACATCTGAGTTGACTAACTTTTTAACTAGCTAGTGAGCTGGCTAGCCAACTGATTTAACGAGGAAACTTAGCTAGCTGGCCAGCTGGTTCATCAGCTGGTTAATCAGTTAGTTGATTAACGTGCTAGGCAGCTGGCCAGCCAGGAGACTAAACTAACTGTCTTAACTAGTTATCCAGCTGGCTAGTCAGCTGACTTAACTAACTCTCTAGCTCTCTAGCCATCTGAATAGCCAGCATTCTTAACTGACTGACTTAAGTAGCTAGTCCTCTTTCCAACCAACTGACTTAACTAGGACACTACCTAGCTAGCCTACTGGCTAGCCAGCTGAGTTAACTAGCTCTCTTAACTAGCAGACCTGCTTTCTAGCCAGTTGAATTAAGTAGCTTACTACAAAGCTAGCCAGCTGGCTATCCAGCAGAATTAACTAGGTGACTTATCTAGCTAGCCAGCTGTCTAGCTAGCTGACTTAAATAGCAAGCTATATAGCTAGTCAGTGGGTGAGTCAAATGACTTATCTAGATGACAACTATCTAGTCAGATGACTATACAGTTGACATAACTAGATAGCTACCTAGCTGGAAAGATGTCTAGTAGACTGACTTAACAAGGTGACTGAACTAGCTAGCCAGCTGATTTAATTGCCTAGCTATGCAGCTAGTCATCAGGCTAGACAGTTGACTAGACTAGCTGAATTAACGAAGTAGCCAGGTGGCTAGCCAGCAGACTTAACTAGCTAGCTACCTAGATAGACAGCTGGATAGCCTGCTGATTTAACTAGCTGACATAACTAGACGCCTGATTGCTAACCAGCTGAATTAACTAGTTACCTACATACATAGCCCAATGGTCTGCCAGTGGACCTAACTACCTAACTACCTAGGTAACCTGCTGGCCAGCGAGTTGACTTTACTAGGTG
>NW_007041329.1:0-631 GCF_000164805.1 Carlito syrichta
AACTTGTGAGCTGACTTAACTAGTTGGCTGATGAGGAAGCTGACTAGTTAGCTGTCCTGTTGGTTTGCGAGGGAACCGATAAGCTAGTTGACCTGTTTGTTGGTGAGTGAGCTGACTAATTTGTGGACCGGTTGGCAGGCAAGGTAGCCGACTAGTTACTGGACCTGATAGAAAGCAAGCAAGACCACTAATTAGCTGACTAGCTAGCTGAGTTGCTAGCCAACTAGATAGCTAAGTAACTAGCTGATTTGCTCGCTGACTTAACTAGTTAGCTGGTTATCTAGCTGAAATAACTAGCTAGCAAACAAGCTAGCAAGCTGTCTAGCCAGCTGACTTATCTAGCTAGAAAACTGGCTAGTTAGAAGGCTAGCTGACTTACCTAGCTACCTGACTAGCTAGGAGACTAGCTAGCTGACTTAACTAGCTAGCTGGCTAGCTAGCTGACTTAGCTGAGGAGGTAGTTGGCTGGCTAGCTGGCTAGACAGCTTACTTAATTAGCTAGGTACCTGGTGGGCTAGATGATTAGCAAGCTGTCTTAACTAGTTGGCTAGCTGGTTAGGCAGCTGGCTAACTAACCAGTTGGTAGGCCAGCTGGCTTGTCACCCAGTTTAAATTGCCAGCTGGCTGGCTG
>NW_007041330.1:0-409 GCF_000164805.1 Carlito syrichta
AAAAAAAAAAAAAAGAAAGAAAGAAGAGAGATAAAAGGAAAGCAAGAAAAGCAAACAAGTTTGGTTGATTCTTCTAGTCCCAGGCCTCTGCTTGGCCAACGGGTCCTGGACTCCCAGCATATCTCTACCTCGCATCCAATACTCCTGTAGCCTGTGGTGAGTGTGACCACTCTCCATAAGGTAATTAGCAGCTTGTTAGTGGTGGTACCGTTTCCTTGTCACCGTCATACAACTTCTCCATATGTGATTCCAGCAGTCATGGGTTCATACATAGTTCACAATCCTCTTCCAGCTATTAATTATATTTTCTTAAGCCAGACTCAGGATTTGCCATTAAAACAAACTAGACCGTGAAAGAAAAATCCATTAACTTGTGCTGGTGTTATTCCAAACTGCATTTGCCGAACCC
>NW_007041331.1:0-443 GCF_000164805.1 Carlito syrichta
AACTAGTTAATTCATCTGGGTAGCTAGGTAGCCTGCTAGTTAAGTCATTTAGTTAAGTCAGCTGTCCAACCAGCTGCAAAGGAGTATAGCTAGATAGTTAAATCAGCTGGCTAGCCATCTGGCTAGCTAGTTAAGTCATGCAGTTAATTCAGCTCATTGGCCAGCATGTTACCTAGGTAGTTAGGTAGTTAACTCAGGTGGCAAGCCTGTTGGATATGTAGGTAGGTAGCTAGATAAGTGAGCTGGCTAGCCATGAGGCCAGCATGTTATGTCACCTAGTTAAGTCACCTGGCTATCCAGCTGTCTAAAAAGCTAGCTAGTTAAGTCTGTTGGCTGGACACCTGGCTGCTTCCTAAAGTCAGCTAGTTAAGTCAGCTAGCTAGGCTGCTGGCTAGCTAGGTAGCTGGGCAATGTAGTCAGCTGGCTAGCCAGCTGGCAACTAG
>NW_007041332.1:0-432 GCF_000164805.1 Carlito syrichta
AGAAACCACACCAGCTACTTAAGACAGCTAGTTAAGTCAGCTGGCTAGCAAACTGGCTGGTCAAGTAGTGACCTAGTTAATCAGTTGGCTAGTCAGCTGGCTAGCTAATTTTCTCAGTTAGTTAAATCAGTTGCTATCCAGGTGACTAGAAATGTAAAGAGCTAATTAAGTCAGCTGGCTAGCCACCTGGATATCTAGCTAATCAGCTAGTATAGTCAACTGGGTGGTCAGCCGCCTAGCTCATAAATCAACTAGTTATTCAAGCTGGCAAACCAGCTGGCTAGTTAGTTAAGTCACCCCCTTAAGTCAGTTTGCTAGTCAGCTCGCTAGCTAGTTAAAAAGCTAGTTAATTGGGAGGCTGAGGTGAGTGGATTGCCTGAGCCCACGGGTTCGAGACCCGCCTGGGCAGCAAGACCTCATCTCTACAATAAA
>NW_007041333.1:0-408 GCF_000164805.1 Carlito syrichta
ATGGTATTGAACGGAATGGAATTGAAGGGAATGGCTTGGAATGGAAAGGATTTCTGATGAATGGAATGGAGAAGAATGGAATGGAATGGAATGGAATGGAATGGAATGGAATGGAACAAATGGAGGGGAACGGAATTGAATTGATTGCAGATGGAAAAATAGAGAGGAATGTAATTCAATGGAATGGAAGGAAATGGAATGGAACGGAACGGGGTGGAACAGAATAAGATGGAATGGAGAATAATGGAATGGAATGGAGAGGAATGGAATTGAATGAATGGACTGGAATAGAGAGGAATGGAATGAAATGGAGAGGAATGTAATGGAATAGAATGGAATGGAATGGAAAGCAATGGAATGGAATTAAGAGTATTGGAATGGAATGGAATGGAATGGAGAGGAATGGAA
>NW_007041334.1:0-468 GCF_000164805.1 Carlito syrichta
AACCCTCTACACGGACGGTAGTAGCTTTATGGGAAATGGAACCAGGTACACGGGGGCAGCAGTGGTAACACTACAGAACACAATATGGGCCGAACCCCTTCCCTGAAAAACCTCAGCCCAAAAGGCAGAATTAATCACCCAAACTAAAGCCCTAAAAGCAGGTGCAAAAAAGACTGTTAACATTTATACTAATAGCAGGTATGCCTTTACAACTGTGCATGTACATGGAACAATCTACAAGGAAAGGGAATTGCTTACCACTGGAAGGAAAACTATGAAAAACAGGAAAAAAATTCTAAATCTCTTGGCGGCAGTTTGGACCCCAACAAAGGTAACTGTTATACGCTGCCCAGGCCACCAGCAGGGGAACTCAAATAAGGTGGTTGGCAACAGGAAAGCAAATCAAACGACCAAAAAGATGACCCGCTGCTGCGCTGTCTGCCTGCTGACACTTCCTTCCCTGGTACT
>NW_007041335.1:0-406 GCF_000164805.1 Carlito syrichta
CCCTTCATTAACATTACATTCCTCTCCATTCCATTCATCTCCATTCCATTCCTTTCAATTCCATTCCATTCCATTCCTTTGCATTCCTCTCCATTCCATTCCACTCCATTCCATTCCTTTCCACTCCACTCCATTCCACTCCAATCCACTCCATTCCATTCCATTCCTTTTCTCTCCATTCCATTCCATTCCATTCTGTCCCATTCCTTTCCTCTCCGTTCCATTCCATTCCTTTACATTGCATTCCACTCCACTCTTTTCCACTCCATTCTATTCCATTCCTCTCTATTCTACTCCTTTGCAATCCATTCCATTCCTCTCCATTCCATTCCATTCCTCTCCTCACCTTTCCTAAGGAATCCCTTCCATTCCATTCCCCTCCATTCCATTACATTCTATTCCATTA
>NW_007041336.1:0-405 GCF_000164805.1 Carlito syrichta
AACTCAAAAAAAAAAAAAAAAAGAGCATGATAGAGCTACTAGGTAGAAAGTGAGTTTTTATTTCCCAAAAGTCTATCTCTATTTATGCCTCTCTTTGCAGTGTTGTGTGTGTGTGTGTTTTTTTCCTCAATCCTCCAAGGCAGTTTACTTAATTTTATCCCAAAATAAAGAAAATGTATTATTAAACATTACTTTGTGATACAAAAATAGCTAGTTTTAAAAGCCATTTTTGTCAAGTTGTAATATGTCCTCCTTGATTTTTGTACTCTGTTAAGATAGGATTTAATAGTCAATGCCAAACTAAGACGTATGCCATGTTGGATATGTCATGGGAATTCTGATCATCTTTACCTCTTCAGTTATTAAAGATGAATATGGGAAAATGAAACTTCCATTAGATAGTGG
>NW_007041337.1:0-925 GCF_000164805.1 Carlito syrichta
AGCAGCCACTGCACTCCAGTCTGGGCGACAGAGTGAGACTCCAACTCAAAAAAAATAGTAGAGCTCATGTGGAGTGTGAGGTGACCCTGCATCATTTTCCTTTTATTTAGGGCACTATTGTCTTAGATTTACATTTACAGTGTATAGATCTTAGAGTGATTTTTCCTATTAGATTTTTACAAAAATCACAATACTAGTTACTTAATTTTAAAAGAGAGACTTTTAAGGGAACTCTTAAGGAGAACAGCTATTATTAAAGTATAATTTTCTATGTTTAATAACGAGGACTAATAAAGAATATAAAGAAATATAAAGTTTGCTTTTTTTGCCCACATTTTTAAACATTTTATAATTGTGTTTAGTTTAAAATTTTTTTTTTTTTTTTGTGAGTTGGAGTCTCACTCTGGCGCCCAGACTGGAGTGCAGTGGCCGCTCCCAGCCACCGCAGCCTCGACCTGCTGGGCTCCGGTGATCCTTCCGCCTCAGCCTTCCAAGTAGCCGGAATTACAGGCATGCGCTACCACACCCGGCTGATTTTTTGATTTATTGTAGAGATGAGGTCTCGCTGCCCAGGCGGGTCTCGAACCCGCAGGCTCAGGCAATCCACTCACCTCAGCCTCCCAAAGGCGCGGGATTACAGGCTGAGCCACCGGAGCCCGGCTAGTTTAAAATTTTAATATGGCATCTTAGATAAATACAGGTATTTTTAATAACATAACATTAAGTTGCTTAGAACTTTATTAAAGAATATCAGTATATATAGCCACATTAACATTAAGATATAACACAGTTAATATCATGTATGAAATATTAAGGCCATTACCCTATAGATATAAATCAAATATTGCAAGTAGTTATAAATTAAGCTAACAAAGTGTTTAATAAAATATATTCTTTCTTTACCTCTCTCTTTTTTTTTTTTTTT
>NW_007041338.1:0-405 GCF_000164805.1 Carlito syrichta
CAGAGCTAGTCTAGTTTCTTATTTTGATTTTTTATTTTATTGTTTTGACTGTTTGTTTTGCTCCCTTTTGTTTGCTTTTTGATTTAGACTACTTGTTTGTGTTGAGGAAAAATGCATCAAAGGTGTGATTTTATCGGACTGTCTTTGTGTGATTACTGGTATGCTTTAGGGAATTTTGTTTATGTATCTGTTTTTCACTCTTTTCTGGCCTTGTATCTCTTTTTCACTGTTAGTTAGTATGTATGTCTGTTTTCCCTTTCACTCTTCTCTCTCTCTAACTTCCTCCTGATCCCCATTCTTCCATTATTTTCCTTTTTCATACTTCCTTTTGTTCCAGGGAGCAAACCTACACCCTGCTGCACAGACAGATTGTAAGGCAGTAGGAAAAACGTTCTAGTTTCCCCA
>NW_007041338.1:1756-2255 GCF_000164805.1 Carlito syrichta
TCCCAGATATCCAATCCCTAAGAACTTACGCTGCCACCAGACCACCTCTACAAGAAACACTTAAGAAAGTACTAAATACAGAAGAAAAGGAAAAAAAACAACAATGTTCTTCACAAGAGTACAGGAAAAAGAGTAAAACACACATGAACCAACCCCAAAACCAAAAGAAAGACAACAGAAAAAGAGGAACAACAAGAACAGCTCAATAAGAACCTTATGATAGGGATCAACTCTCACATTTCAATAAGAAGCCTGAATGTGAATGGACTAAATGCACCACTGAAAAGACATAGAATGGCAAAATGGATAAAATATCATCAGGCAATAATCGATTGCCTTCAAGAGACACATCTCACTAGAAAGCACAATCACAGACTCAAAGTAAGAGGATAGGAAACAAATTTCCAGGTGAACAGAACCCAAAAGAAAGGAGGAATCGTGATCCTAATGTCAGACAAAATACCATTTAAGCTATCAAAAATTAAAAAAGATACAGAGG
>NW_007041338.1:3918-4244 GCF_000164805.1 Carlito syrichta
AAGTTCTGGCTAGAGCAATCAGAAAAGAGAAGGCAATCAGGGGTATCCAAATAGGAAAAGAGGAAGTCAAGTTATCTCTCTTTGCAGGCATATGATTGTGTACCTTGAAAACCCAAGAGAATCTGTCAAAAGCCTCCTCGCACTGATAAAGGACTTTGGAAAAGTCTCAAGGTATAAAGTAAATGTGCAAAAGACAAATGCATTTCTTTATACCAATATTAAACAGAAACCCAAATAAAAAGCACAATCCCATTCACAATAGCCACAAAAAAAAAAAAGAAAAGAAATACCTTGGCATCTTCCTAACCAGAGACATGAAAGACCTT
>NW_007041339.1:0-405 GCF_000164805.1 Carlito syrichta
AGTCCCACTGAGCTGAGGTGTGAGGACCATGACAGCTAATCTGAAACTTTCATTGTCTGCCTGACAAATTGTTTAAAACGGAGAGCATAAACTTAAAACCATCTATATAATATATATTTCTAAAAGGAATAAGTATTTACTCAAAATACTTAACAATAAAGTAACAGTACTTGTCCCTAGGGACAAGTGGAACAGTATTTGTTCCACTTGTCCCTAAAGGGCAGGACCTATCCCATCATCAAGTTTCTGTCTGCAGAACATACAGCCTGGAATTTGTTGAATGCTATTCCCAAAGGCCTGCTTTTAAAGTGCATGTCTTTCTACCTTCAGGTCACTGTTCCTACTTTTGGTGTAATCCTTTAGGGAAAGCACCATCTTGATCTGATTACAGACAAATGATTTCTC
>NW_007041340.1:0-403 GCF_000164805.1 Carlito syrichta
CCTCTACCTTCCATTCCATTTCATTACACTCTATTCCATTCCTCTCCATTCCTTTCCTTTGCTCTCCATTCCATTTATCCATTGCATTTCTCTCAGTTCCATTTTATTCCATTCCATTCCTCTCCATACCATTCCCCTCCATGCCATTCAATTCCGTTTCTCTTCAGTTCATCCCATTCCTTTCATTCCATTCTATTATATTCCATTCCATTCCATTCCTCTACTTTTCATTCTAGTCCAATCCATTCCTCTCATATCCATTCCTCTCCATTCCATTCCTCTTCACTCCATTACATTACATCCCATTTCCTTCCTCTCCATTCCATTCCATTCCATTCCAATTCATTCTTCTCAATTCCTTTTATTCCATTTCATCCCTCTCTTTTGCATTACTCTAAATTCC
>NW_007041341.1:0-403 GCF_000164805.1 Carlito syrichta
GTCAGCTAATTTATTCAGCTTGTCAGCCAGCTGGCTATCCAGTTGAGTCAGCTAGTTAAGACAGCTGGTGAGCCATCTTGTTATCTGGTTAAGTCAGCTACTTAAGTCAGCTCACCAGCCACCTGGCTTGCTAGGTAGCTAGCTGATTAAGCCAGAGAGTTAAGTCAGCTGACTAGCTAGGTAGCTAGCTGATTAAGTCAGCTAGTTTAGTCAACTTGCTAGGTAGTTAATTCAGTTAGCTAAGTCAGCTGGTTAGCCAGAAGCCTATCGGGGTATCTATCTAGTTAAGTCAGCTGGTCAGCCAGCTGGCTAACTAGTTAAGTCCCATAGTTAAGCCTGCTCACTGGCCAGCAGATTAGCTAGGTAGTTAGGTAGTTAAGTCAGCTGGCAAGACAGCATTCTA
>NW_007041342.1:0-403 GCF_000164805.1 Carlito syrichta
GAGGCGAGAAGGTGGCATGAACCCCTGTTGCAACACCTGCCTGGGACATGGGGCAAGACCTTGACTCAGTCAAGAAAAATAAATCCAAAGGTTAGCCGGGTGTGGTGACGCAGTCCTGTGATTCCAGCCACTCGGCAGGCCAAGGCAGAAGTATTGCCTGAACTCAGCAGGAGGAGTCTGCGGTGGCTGTGAATGCGTCCCTGCACTCCAACCTGGGTAACAGAGCGGGATTCTGACTCCAAATAATAATAATCTTCACTACCCACACCACCACCACCCCTGCCAGCCAAGGAGTGGAGTCAAACTCAGGGATGGGAGCAGAAAAGGCATTTTCCAGCCTGTGGTTCACGGGAGGTTTCAAAGGTGGCCATCGGTCACGTCCGTCATACGCCTTCAGCCACAC
>NW_007041343.1:0-402 GCF_000164805.1 Carlito syrichta
CTGCACGCCAACAACAAGGAGCATTCTGTGGAGCTCCATAAGTGCAAAAATCCGTTGCCAGACCAGGCCTTCTTTGTCCTTCATAAGAAGCCCTACAAGTGTGTTTCATTTGAATGTGTTTCATTTGAATGTAAGAGTGCTCCTGGAACGTTTTTAGGCGTGAAGGATAATCAGCTTGTTCTAATCAATGAACGCTGTTCTGAGAATTTCAGTAGTGAGAACATCCTGTTTAAGCTCTGTAAAACAATGTGATGGAAAGCTGTGGGTCTTGGGTTGGGTGGCCCAAATGCTACTGGTGGAAAAGGGATGGGAGATAAAGAGGTGACAATTAAGGGGAATGGAGACCACTGAGCATGCTGTGGAATGTTTTCTTCATTATGTATGGAAATATTTTTTTTCTAA
>NW_007041344.1:0-425 GCF_000164805.1 Carlito syrichta
CTGGCTAGCCGGCTAGGCAGCCAACAAGTGAGCTAGTGGGCTGACCAGCTTGCTACTCAGCCAGTTTTAAAAGCCATCCGGCTGGCTGGATGGTCAGATAGCCAGCTGTCTTAACTATCCAGCCACTCTGCTGGTGAGTCGGTAAGCCAGCTGGCTTATGTAGTGTGCCACATACCTGACCAGCCTGAAAACCAGCCAGCTTAACTTACAAGGCACCAAGCTAGCCTGTTGGATAACAAGCTGACTTAACTAGCTGACTGAATTATATAGACTTCTGGCTAATCTGCTGGCTTAACTAGCTAACCACCTAGTTAGCCAGCCAGCTAGCCAGCTCACTTAATTCACTGAATTAACTAGCTAGCCAGCCATCTAGCCAGCTGACTTAAATACCTACTTACCTAGCCAATTGGCTAGCCAGCTAACTT
>NW_007041345.1:0-400 GCF_000164805.1 Carlito syrichta
ACCCACTCACACACACAACTCTTACACATGTACAAGTAGACATGAGTGCACACTCATAAGTACACACACACTCTTATGCACATTCACCATACACCTCTTTCATATGCACATGCATACACACAAAATTCTCATGCACACACACATACATGCTCACACTCGCACACACTTATACACACACTCATACATACAACTCTGTCATATACATGTGCATATATATATGCTCTCATACACACTCACACATACAACTCTCATGCACATGTACATGCATACCTGCATGCACACACATTCTTTAATACACACATCCACTCATACACACTCATATACACAGCTGTCTCATACATGTGTACATACATGCATGTAATACACATTCACACACATAACCCTCAGATACACATACATA
>NW_007041346.1:0-399 GCF_000164805.1 Carlito syrichta
CATGATGACTCACGCATGTATTTCCAGTACTTTGGGAGGCTGAGACGAGAGGAACACTGACCCAGGAGTTTGAGACAAGCCTAAGCAATGTAGCAATAACTTATCTGTACAGAAAATAAAAAAAATACCTAGGTGTGGTGTTCATACCAGATGTTTGGGAGACTGAGGCTGAAGGTTCACCTGGACCCAGGAGGTTGAGACTGCAGTGAGCCATGATCATGTTGCTGCCCTCCAGATTGGGTCACTCCTGGCTCTTAAAAACAAAAAGACTTGAAAGATTGGCCATTGTTCAGGTGTGAGGAATACCAGCTTAGGAAGGCAAGGCTTGGGGTCAGGTGTCTGGATTCGGAGCTGAGGACCAAGAAGAGGGTGTTTGAGAATCCAGAGGCCCTTATTGCA
>NW_007041347.1:0-508 GCF_000164805.1 Carlito syrichta
CTTTCAAAGAAACAACATTTTGTTTCATTGTGGTTTTTTTATTATTATATTTTTGTCTTCTATGTTCCAAATTGGGACTTTTATATTGGTGATCTGGATGCTTCTGCTCAAGTTAGAGTTTTAGTGGTCTTGCTTTTTCAGCTTCCTTAGGTGATTTATTAGGTTTTTAACTAGTGATCTTTCCATTTTCTTCATGTATGTTCATAGAGATATTAATTTTCCTCCCCGCACTGTTTTCATAGCATCCCAAATATATTGGTAAGATGTTTCTTCATTTTAATTTGTTTCCAGGTATATGTTAACCTGTGTTTTGATTTCTGTGTTTTCCCAGGTGTTGTTTAGCATTATGCTATTTAGTGTCCATGTCTTTTTGGGTTTTGGGGGAAATTTTGTTGGTGTTGATATTTATTTTTATCCCACTGTTGTCTGAGAAGGTGCATGGCAGTATTTTAATCATATGGAATTTATTTATGCTTGATTTATGGCTGAGGATGTGGTTGAATTTAGA
>NW_007041348.1:0-784 GCF_000164805.1 Carlito syrichta
GAGATGAGGTCTTGCCAAGTTGCCCAGGCAGGTCTCGAACCCGCGGGCTCAGGAAATCCACTCACCTCAGCCTCCCAAGGCATAGGATTACAGGCTGAGCAACTGAACCCAGCTTCCATGTATCTTTTAATCTATGTTTTGATTTCCATGTTGACTCAGGAGTTGTTTAGCATGATGTTGTTTAGTGTCCATGTCTTTGTGGGCTTTGTGGAACTTTGTTGGTGTTATTTATTTTTATTCCACTGTGGTCTGAGAAGGTACATGGCAGGATTTCATTTTGTGAAATTTGTTTATGCTTGATTTATGGCTGAGGATGTGGCTGATCTCAGAGCACATTCCAAGTGGTGATGAGTAGAATGTCTATTACATGATTGTTGGGTGAAAAGTTTGGTAGGTATCAATTAAGTCCATTTGGTCAAGCGTCACATTGAAGTTCTGGATCTCCTTGTTGATTTCTTTCTTGATGTTTTGCAGTTTGTGTTAGTTCCATATTCTGGTCCTCAAATTCTGAGATTCTTTCTTCTGCTTGACTAATTCTGCTTTCCATGCTTATCAGCTTGTTATTTATTTCATTCACTGTATTCTTTATTGTTGTTATCTCAGTTATCAACTCCTTCATTCTTTCCTCTTGTCTCTCCTTAATTCTATTTATTCTATTAATGTCTTGATATCTGGGTTGTGACTCGAGACAAGTCATTCTGGGGACTCTTCATTGTTTGCCTTCTGAAATCTGTATTCTCAGTGGCTAACCTCCCAGGGGTCTGTGTGAGACCCATATTATTCC
>NW_007041349.1:0-398 GCF_000164805.1 Carlito syrichta
CAGCTGGCTAGACAGCTGGCTAGCTAGATAATTCACCTAGTTAATTCAGCTGGATAGCAAGCTGGATAGCTATGTATCAAGCTAACATATTCAACTGGCTAGAAAACAGGCCAAATAGTTAAGATAGCTAGTTAAATCAGCTGCCTAGCCAGCTCTCTAGCTAGGTAGTGACATAGTTAGTCACTTGGGCAGCAAGGTAGCTAGCTAATTAAGTCAGCTATTTAAGTGAGCTTGCTAACCTGGTGGCTAGAGAGGTAGAGAGATAGATAAGTCAGTTGGATAACCAGCTTGCTAGCTAGGTAAATATCTAGTTATATCAGTTTTATAGCCGGGTGGCCAGCTAGTTAAGTCACCTAGTTAATTTATCTGTATAGCCAGCTGGCAAGTTATGAAGCAAG
>NW_007041350.1:0-512 GCF_000164805.1 Carlito syrichta
TGGCTAGCTAGCTGATGTAACTAGCTGACTGGCTAGTTGGCTGGCTAGCTTGATAACCAGCTGAATTAACTAGCTAGTTAACTAGTTCACTAGGCGATTAACCTGCTGGTTTCACAGTTAGCTACCTGGATTGCTAGTTGGCTAGGCAGTCGGCTAGCTAGTTAGCAGGTTCGTCAGCTGACTAATCAGACGGATTAAATATCCAGTCGTCTGACTGGATAGTTGGATAGCCAGTTGGCTTAACTAGCCAGCCACCCTGCTGGTCAGCCAGGGCTAGCCAGCTGGCTTAAATAGCTGGCTACCTACCTGACCAGCCTGCTAACCAGCTGGCTTAACCTGCCAGCCACCTAGTAAGCCAGCCGGCTAACCAGGTGACTTAACTAGCTAAATTAACTAGATAGCCATCCAGCTAGCCAGCTGGGTTCACTAGCTAGACAGCTAGCTAGCCAGCCGGCTAGCCAGCTCTACTTAATTTGCTGACCTATCTAGCTAGCCAGCTAGCTAGCCAGCTA
>NW_007041351.1:0-787 GCF_000164805.1 Carlito syrichta
CGATGTAATTAAATGCTAAATATATTCTCACTGGCATGGGACTTCTATTTGGAAGATGGCTATAAAAAAGAAAAAAAGTTTATACAGTTGGGCAAATAAGGTGTTATCTGTTTACTAAAAATAATTATTGGCAAATAATCAAGTCACAGTACGAAGCAAAGTGAACTATCCAGATTGTTGACATGGATACCTGGTGCTCACTAGAGGCACTGAATTTTCTTCATTATAATTTCCTCAAGACCCAATTGAAGTAGTCCATGACCTGAGTGACTCATTTATAGATGAATACGATAGTAGTCTTCTTGATATTCTAAAATATCATCTGAGTATTTTATGTATTTTCCACATTCTCTTACCACTTGCATGTTTATTTTGAAATCACATATGTGAGTGTAAACATCTCAAAAAATAAATGTACCCTCTTTTTTCCCTAACAAAGATAGCATAATTTTCACATTTCAAACTTTCTATGTGTACAGATACATCTACAGTAAATTAGGCAATTTATTGCTGTAAAACTGTAATCTAGTTACTTTTTACACAATGACTAAGCATGAATTTGAAAACTAATTAAAGCAAGTGATTTTGCAATTTAGGTTTTTTTCAAAACTGATTTGAGATGGAGTTTGACTGGCTTCTTATTGCCAGAGTTCTCAGTATTATTTTCATTTTGATTTTTGTCCAGTCAGCTGTCAGTAATCATTCTGGGTACTCAGGTAAGTCCGGGAATGAATTTTTTCCAGTGAGCACTCTCTTAAGAAGTTGTTCTGAGAGTTTTTGTTTGTTT
>NW_007041352.1:0-395 GCF_000164805.1 Carlito syrichta
GAATCCATTCATCTGTCGGTGGACACTTGGAGGCACTACTACTTACTTTATATTTCCCTATAAATAGTTTTTGAAACAGAAGTATGTTTATTTTCAGAGAAGTCTCCACATCACCATTTTAAGTGGAAACCCATGTTCTTGACCATGGAGGACAGGCTTGGCCTCCCTGTCAACAGGAAGTTCAGGTCAGTGCTGACATGGACTGTCTTGGTTTGGCTTCTCCAGTGGTCTGCAGTGGGGATGTACTGAGAGAGACAGACCCTGTGCCTTCCTGTGGTAGGAGGGTCCAAGGTGTGTGGGCTGGTGCTGAAGTGCCTTGCCTCTCCACTCTAGAAGGTAGGCCTCTGTCCTTTTAGTGGGGCATCGAGACCATTTACGTTCAGAGTTAATAATGA
>NW_007041353.1:0-916 GCF_000164805.1 Carlito syrichta
CAGTCAACTATTTTGCCCAGCTTACTAGTCAGCCGAATTATTGGCCAACATATTAAGCCAGATAACAAGTCTGCCCCATTCAGCCAATGTTTTAAAACAGCTAGATAGTCGGCTGACTCGTCACCCAACAAGCTAAGTCACCTAGCTTACTCATTAACTTACTAGTTAATTCAGATAATATACTTGTTAACTAACTAGTTGCAACAGTTAGCTAACTCATTAACCAACTCGTTAAATCAGCTAGCCACCTCGTTAGACAACTAGTTAAGTCAGCTAAGTATGCTAGCTAAACTGCTAGCTAGTTAAGTCAGATAGTTAAGTTAGTTAACTCACTAATTAGCTAACTATTTAAGACAGCTACTCAAGCCTTCTACCTAAGTAGTTAGCTAATTAGTAAAGTCATCTAGTTATTCAGCTAGTTAAATAGTTAGCTAACTTTTTAATTCAGGTAGTTAAGTCAGCTAGTTATCTAGTTAAGCAAGCCAATTAAGTAAGCTAGCTAAGTAGTTAAGTAAGCTAGGTAAGTCAGCTAGTTAAGTGAGCTTTCTAACATAGTCAACTGGTTAAGACAGCTAGCTTGCTTGTTAGCAAATGGGTTAAGGCAGCAGGTTGAGTCAGGTAGTAAGCTAGTTAACTGAAGGGTTGAGTCAACTGGTTAAGTCAGCTAGCTAGCTAGTTAGCAAGTGGGTTGAATCAGATGGTTAAGTAGGCTAGCTAGCTAGTTAGCTAACTAATTGTCAGCTAGATAAGTCAGATTACTAGCTAGTTAGCAAAGGAGTTAAGGATCCTTGTTTTGTAAGCTAGCTAGCTTGTTAGCTAACGAGTAAACAAGATAAATAAGAAATCTAGCTAGCACGTTGAATAACGAGTAATCTAACTAGCTAGTTAGCTGGTTAAGTCAGCTGGCTAGCCAGAT
>NW_007041354.1:0-394 GCF_000164805.1 Carlito syrichta
TAGGATCAAAACTGTAACTCCAGAGAAGTAAGAAGACATCAATTTTCTCCAAAGGAAGGATGTATCAGTATTTCTATCACTTTGAACTTGGCCGAGGTACACTAGGGGCTCACCTAGGTACGTGGGCTGAACTGTGTCCTCTAAAAGATAGGCTGAAGTCTGCCATAGTTCAGATGTTTGTCCTCTCCAAATCTCATGATGAAATCTGATCTCTAATGTTGGATGTGGGGCCTAACAGAAGGTGTTTGGGTCATAGGTGGAAAACCCTTCATGAATAGATCACTGCCCTCCCTGGGGGAGTGGGATGAATGAGCTTGTGCTCTGTTAGTTCTTAGGTCATAGGTGGAAAACCCTTCATGAATAGATCACTGCCCTCCCTGGGGGAGTGGGATGA
>NW_007041355.1:0-393 GCF_000164805.1 Carlito syrichta
GACTCAAAAATAAAGAAAACTTGAATAAACCTACAAAAAGAAAATAAATTAAACTGATAGTTAGAAATCCTCTCACAAAAAAAAAGCCCAAGACCACACTGTATTACTGGTGAATTCTGTTTCTTCACCATTTTTACATAAACTCTTTTAGAAAATAGAAGAGAGAACACTCCCAAACTTATTCTATAATGCTGGTATTTTTCTGATACCCAAATCAAACATAGACATTACAAAAAATAAAACTATAAATCTATATTTCTTGTCCATGTAAACACAAAAATATTTCTCAAAATATTAGCAGCCTAAATCCACCCACATAAGAAATGAATTATACAGCTTGACCAAGTGAAATTTACCATAAGCATACAAGGTTGGCTTCATTTTCCAGACTCA
>NW_007041356.1:0-393 GCF_000164805.1 Carlito syrichta
AGCTTGTTAAGTCAACTGGTTAATTCAGCTGGCAAGACAGCTGGCTAGCAAGGTAGCTAGTTAAGTCAGCAGTCTAGCCTGCTGCATAGCTATTTAAGTCACCTAGTTAAGTCAGCTGGCTAGCCAGCTCACTAGCTAGGTAGCTTGCTAATTAAGTGAGCTGGTAAGACAGCTGGCTAGCTACTTAAGTCAACTAGTAAAATCAGCTGGCTAGTCACCTGGCTAACTGTACAGCAAGGTAGTTAATTCAGCTGACTAACAAGAAGGCCAGCTATTTGCATAGGCTAGTTACGTCAGCAGAATAGCCAGCTGGCTAGCTAGGTAGCAAGATAATTAAGTCATTTGGCTAGCAACCTGGCTACCTAATTAAGTCAGCTAGTTAAGTCAGCTGGC
>NW_007041357.1:0-1926 GCF_000164805.1 Carlito syrichta
CCCCTGACCGCCTTCTCTTCTCTGATTGCTCTAGCCAGGACTTCCAATACTATATTGAACAGGAGGGGTGAGAGTGGGCATCCTTGCAGCTTGTTCCAGTTTTCAGGGGAAATGGTTCCAATTTTTGTCCATTTAGGAGTATGCTGATTGTGGGTTTCTCGTAGATGGCTTTTACTACTTTTAAGTATGTTCCCTGAATGCCTAGATGTTCGAGGGTTTTTATCAAGAAGAGGTGATGGATTTTATCAAAAGCTTTTTCTGCATCTAATGAAAAAAAATCATGTTGATTTTGTTTTGACATCTGTTGGTGTATTTAATTACATTTATGGTTTTACGAATGTTGAACCAATCTTGTATCCCAGGGTTGAAGCCTACTTGGTCATAATGGATGATTTTTGAGATGTGTTGTTGAATCTGGTTTGCTAGGATCTTGTTGTGAATTTTAGCGTCTATATTCATCAAAGATATTGGACTGTAGTTCTCTTTTTTTTGTTGGATCTTTACCTGGCTTGGGTATCAATATGATGTTAGCTTCATACAATGAGTTGGGGAGGCTTCCATCTTTCTCACTCACCTGAAATAGCTTCAGTAGGATTGGAATCACTTCTTCTTTAAATGTCTTGTAGAATTCTGCTGGATAGTCATCTGGTCCAGGGCTTTTTTTTGTTGATAGTTTTTTTATTACATAGTCAATTTCCTTGATTGTTATTGATCTATTTAGGGTCTCAATTTCTTCTTGTTTCAACGTAGGCAGGTTGTGTGATGACAGAAAGTCCTCCATTTCCTTGAGGTTTTCAAGTTTGTTTCCATAGAAGTGTACATAGTATTCTCTGATGATCTTTTGTATTGTCATACTCTATTCTTACTATAATCTATAAAATCCTTATCTAAAATCTATAAAATATCTTCATTTAGCATCTTTATATAAAATCTCTCTATAAAATACTTTTGTATCTAGGAAAGTATATATTTCCCTATATTTTTCTTTTTGTCTCATGCCTGATTTGAGAATATTTCTCTGTATTTATATTTTAAAATAAAAGTTTTATGTCACAATGTACTTTCCAAATTTATTTCTTCTAAAATATTTATGGTCTCACTTTAAATACATTTTTAGACCACCTCACTGTAGTATCAAGAAAAATTAGTCACTGTACATTAGGTAGAGTTAAACTTGAAAATCATATATACATATACTACACACACACACACACACACACACACACACACACACACACACACACAGTCATACTGTTTTAATTATAAAATCAAAGTAAAATTACTCTTAGTGAGAATTTAAAATAGACCTTGAAAAGGTTCCATTTTTTTTCTTGTTAATTTAATATCCCTGTTCTTTTTAGCTTAAAAGCCTTCATTATGGTCACTAATACTTTGGTAATTATGAAACTCAGTGGACTTTTGTTGTTGTTTCATGCTCATCATTTCTTTTTTCTGGTTTTGCTTTCCTTCTTGAGTCTCTACAGTAGTTTTCCAGTTTCACTTCCAGTCTGTGACTGGAAAATCAGACAATGTCTCAAAATCTTTATTGCATCTTCATTCCTGATAGCTTAGCTGTTTATATATTTCTAGGTTGACATTTATCTTCTATCAGTATTTGAAGATAGTAATCTTTTGTCTTGTGTTCTTCTAGGCAATTTTTGTTTTTTAGGTGGCTTACAAAATTTCTTATTTGTCTTTACAGTTCTGCAATTTCACTATGATAAGTCTTGATTTAGATGTTTTTATCTTGCTTATTGTGTTTCTTCAGTCTAAGAAATTATATCGTTCCAGCTACTTGGAAGGCTGAGGCAGAAGCATCACTGGAACCCAGCAGGTCAAGGCTGTGGTGCCTGGGAGCAGTCACTGCACTCCAATCTGGGTGAGAGAGTGAGACTCTAACTCAAAAAAAAAAAAAAAAATTATATC
>NW_007041357.1:2267-6533 GCF_000164805.1 Carlito syrichta
TTTCCATTAACATTCCATTTCTTGGAGAGTTTAAGAACTTTACTATATAAACTATGTGGCGTGAGACCCAATGTTTTTCTATTCCCACCTTTCTAGCTGCTTACATTTCCTACTATTGCTTCATATTTAACAAGTTATAGCAAACCTCTTGCCAACTGTTTTTCCTCCATCTTTCTACAGAGCCATATTTTCTTATTTCCATTTCCCTGTTTGTAGTCTGTTATTCATTCAGATTGCACTGTTTTAGAGTTAATATCAGTTGTTGATTCACATTTTCTTCCCTGATCTATTGCTACTACTGTCACCACAACTCTATTCCATCCATGCGTGTTTTCTCTTGAATCTTAGTTGAAAATCATAGGTCTTAATTGCTTTACATTTTTATTACTTTAAACCTAATCTATTGCAAGATTGCAATTATATTGGTTTTTGTATATTCTTTCTCTTGTCCCATTAATCCTAGACCCGTTGCCAGTAATATAAGTTGCCATTTCGACTATATAACTCCCTTACATTATGACTACTGGTGTTAATTACATCCATTATTCCATTTAATAGTATCATTGTGAAGATAAAATGTTATTATAAATTTGAAGGTCCTTTGTAAGCTTACAGATGATTCTGCAAGATAACAGTTGTTTGCAGAAAGCTTTTATAAGTATTATCTCAATAAGGTAGGTTAGATAGCACATTGTGTAGATGGGGATGTTTGCATAGAAGGAAGAAGGCAAGTATTTGGCATGAATTTGGTTTTACAAAACCATTAAAGAAAATATGTATATTCATTGTTTTTTTTACACACACGCACACACACTCACTGCTTTTTCTTACTTTTCATAGTGTTATTTAACCTAATTATAAATACCTTTTTAACCCCTTCCTTTTTAGAGATTTAATGATCATCTGTCACTTTTGTATAAATCTGTGCTTCATGAGTTTACTTTAGATGATTTAGGAAGAAGAGACAGTTTCCCACAAATGTTTTGTACTTTTCTCCTCCTAACTTTGTCAGCTCTATTCTCTTGTCAGTTCACTTTGAAACATTTTCCCCTTCTCTCTACTTTCAAATTTCTACCCCTTCTTTAAGATCTGACTTTAAATAATTTATCTTCTTTCTATAAGTCTTTCCTAAACTACTTGGAGCTTGTGATGCTTTATTTGTGCACAAAACTTATAGTGCATTTATTGTTCCATTTTAAATTGCTCTTCATCTTGTATATAACCTTTTTTGGTTTATCCTATTTTCCAGCTAGATTGTAAGATTCTCATGCACTAAAGCTACTTGGTTGTGCTTTGTTTTATTTTCTTTCGAGCTCTCTCAATGCCTTATGTAAAAAGACTCCAAATGAATATAATTAACTGATCAAATGACTTTTTATTTGAGGGCAATTGGTAAAATCTTATTATTTAAAACTTCTATGTGATCATGAAAACATACTAAACATAGTTTGCTCACTATTGGTTCAAATATTTTTAAAATTTATACTTGTAATGGCAGAATATATACATTAAGATGATTAGAAGCAGCATTTTGAGTTCAATACAAATATACTTTGCTAAAATTACTATATTTCTAGATGCTGCACACATTTTAGAAATCTCTCAGAGGATAGCATAATTTTTAACACTTGTAAAAGGAAAATCATCTGTTTGAGTTTTTCAAGTTATATTTTGAATTTTAAAATTACTTAAGGTAGAGGCCCACATGTAATTGTGTTATATTGTGATAAAGCTGTATCTGATGTATAATAGGCTGAGATCATTTGCTAACAAAACACATTATTTCTTGACAGTTATCTTCAAAGGTGAAAACACCAGTTATTTATCAAGTGTAATAATATTAGTCCCTAGACATAATGCTTACTAAATATTGCAATTTAGATTTTTAATTTTAACACATCAACATAATATTTTTTTAAACAGACTGAATCAAGAGATTCTTTGAATAGCATAGCCCTGAAATTTGATACAACACCCAACGAACTTGTTCAGTTAAATGTTATTCTCTCTGAGCAGCTTTTACTGGACAGGGAGTATCTTTTTAAATGTATTGATATTTAGAAACACTAAATAGAAAGAAAGTATTCATTGGACAATAGCTAATGATATAGAAAATTTGAGAAGAATAATTTTATGCTTGCTTTTAACAGATTGTACTAGCTGTATAAGAAAGCATTAACTGCTTTATGTCTGTATGAGTTTCTTAATACATTCTGAAAATAATTGTAAATTGTCTTCTAAAATATAGATATTTTAAACTATATTCTTTTTATATTTTTAAATAACAGGCTTTTTAAAATATTCCAATCATACATGCATATGATAAAATATTCCAGGCTTTTTCAAGATGAAGTATTCTTTTATCTCAAACTTCTAATTTCGTTTCCAGAGATAACCAGTTATTGGTTTGTTTCTCTTTCTAGGATTATTTTAGCCTTTTGTTTTCTGGTTTTAATTTAACCTTGATTCTTGGAAAATGTTCTATTTCATTTCAGCTCTATCTCAGACTTTTTCATGTGGGTAGTATTGTACTGTATTGATATATCATACCTATTTAGTTAGTCACAATAAGCTTTAGTTTATTTCTGCTCTTTTGCTAAGGTTAACACTTCTGTAGCAAACACTTGTCTACATACCTATTTTTCTTAATATGTAGGTATTTCTGTAGGATAAATTCCTAGAAGTATAATTCCTAAGTCCAAGTATATGTACATTTTTAATTTTGCTAGTTACTGCTATTTTTTGTTGTTGTTGGAATTGGAGTTTCACTCCGTCACCCAGGCTGGAGTGCAGTGGCATGCTCATGGCCACTCCAGCATCTACCTACGGGGCTCAGGCTATCCTTCTGCCTCAGCCTTCCAAGAAACCGGAACTGTAGGTGCGCGCTATCACGCCTGGCTAATTTTTTGATTTATTTTAGAAATGAGATCTGGCCAAGTTGCCTTGCCAAACATAAGCTCAGGCAATCCACTCAGCTCAGCCTCCCAAAGTGCTGGGATTACAAACTGGGCTGCCAAGTCTGCCCAAATTGTTTTTAAGAACATCTATATTGTATTACTCTTTCCCTACCTATTCCAACATTATGTATTATCAAATGTGTCTAAATTGAATTTAAATGTTCTTTTTCTTTTTTTTTTTACATTGTTTACTTGTTATGGTAAAGTTTTTTACTTGTTATGGTAATAAATTTCTTGTAATTTGAAATTTTGTATTTTTTAATTTGTTGTTGAAGATCATAGTTAATATTGCTTGCCTATAAAATATCATCTGCTTGTTAACATTTTAGTTTGACTAAATCTTTGTGTGAATGTTTGCTTTAGGTTTTATATGTTCCTGATCCTGAATGTCTCCAGTGTTGAGTTCTCCATCTCTAAGCCCCATAAGTCCTCTGTCACCAACATCATCTGAGGCTGAATTTGATGAGACCACTGTAAGTATCTATGCTTTTCAGAGATGGCTATGAAGAAATCTCACTGTATATACATTTATCATCATGCTTTTTCATTCTACTTTGACTAATTTTGCCCCTTTATTTTGCTACTTAAAGTTGTAAATCCTGTTTTTAAAGTGAGACATCATTATTAAGTCAGATAGCTGAAATTGACTTAACTTTGGAGGTGGAGATGGTGGTCCAAAAATATTGGTCATCTTTACCTTGTATGTAGCCTCAAAGTTAATTTATGAAGAAGTTTTATTTAACAAGCTTGAGTTTATCATGATAGGAAGTCCATGTTCAATTTGATTTTTGCTTCAGTTTTGGTGAATATTTGTATTGTACTTAGAAATCTTAAGTGAGTTCATTTTTGAAATATTGATTCTTTAAAAATAATTCATTATTATCTAAGTTTTTCTTCCAAGTATTAAGGTAGTGGATTAATTTATCTAACGTTCTAAGGAATAAGTGTTCTCTATAAGTTACATTTTACAAGTGAATTTCGAGGAGCCAAGCTTTTTTTAAATAATTTTAATTAAAGTTTCTTTGAAAGGAATTATATATTTCTGTGCCTTTCCTACATAAATTAATACTAATCATAATTTTCCATTTTCTTGGTGATCTAGTATTTATACATAAAAGTCTATTTCTTTGTTAAACAGCTAGACTTTGTGGGAGATTCTTCTGTTGTTCTTTGGACTTTAGGAGGCAGCCTTTTCTTCTCTGTTTCAAGGTACACTGAAATACAGTGTAGGATACCAAATGGCAAACTGATAGCAAAACACAAATTATTAATGTCAATTTGCCCACAATCATTTGTTTCTAAGTGCTAG
>NW_007041357.1:6836-8050 GCF_000164805.1 Carlito syrichta
AAAGACATAAGATCAAGGAAAAGAGAGTGCTAAACCTTAAGGGAGCATCAAGGCCAGGCTTTCTCCTGTGTGAAAATGCTTTCCTTCTCACTTTTGCCATGTAGATGAAAGAGATGGAGGGAATAGAGTAATAAGACTCTGTGAATGACCTTTTAACCCTCAGTGACTCAGCTACTGTCAAAAATGGACAAAAAACTATCCTCTAATTTGATCAATTGTTTGAATAAATTATTTTTTCTGGGGTAGATCAAGAAAAGAGATAAGAGATGGAAGAGTTCTTAAACTTCCCATCACCAGAGATGACAGTCATCACCTGCTATCAAAAAGGTTGTGGACAGTAGTAAGAAATAACTCTTGAATGGTGATTTTTGCAAATTTTGCTTTTGTTGTTATTGCTACTTTTGTTTTTTACTCAGAATTCTATCATTACCAGACTCCAAGATAATATTCCTATATAACTTCCTGCAAATTATCTTTCTTATACTATATAAGTCACTTGGAAGCAAAGATATTATGTTTTATTAGATATAATTATTACTTGTACTACATTAATTAAAATAATATCTACTAGTATTGTTAGTATAAGTTTTATCCAGAAATTATCAATTTATATTTTCAGTAACCACTGATAGGTTTTTAGAATATCCAACTTTGTTGTGGCTTACTGTGATGCTAAAATGTTGTGTTCTTGGCTTTGTTATCATAAAGGGTTTTAATGGTTTTTTGAATAATTTGTTATCACTTAAAAATATTGTGTTTGGGAATTTCCAGGGTCAAACAATTATTTTTGTATTTTTTCCTTTTCTTCATATATGCATATAGAAACAGAAGGAGGTAGAACTAAAATGAGAATAAAAATGATGAAAATAGCTAAAATATACTATGTGCCAGATATAATTCTAAGCACTTTAAAACTATCATCAATCATTCCTAACCTCAAATTTATGAGGTAAGCACTTGGCCTGGGTATCTGCATTTGCCCCTCTTGATTCACTCTGTACTCTTCCTATTACCCTTTGGGTGGTCAACTACATCAGTGGACTCCCTTTGTAGTGGCTGAATGTTCAATCCGAGAGACCACCAAAAGCCGATTCCGATGAAAGTTCAAGAGGGTCTTTATTTGCAAGCTCGAGCCTGAACCTCTGTTGACAACCGACGCAGCGGAGTACACCCAGAGACCCTGACTTCCTTAAGCAGACACCTTTTATGTTTTT
>NW_007041358.1:0-574 GCF_000164805.1 Carlito syrichta
AGAGGTTTTAGTTCAAAATGATTGCTTCTTTCTTCTCTACCTGGACTTTTAAAAATCGGTTGTCATCTAATATGAGTTTATATGTCTGTATACACAAGTATAAATGTCTAAAAAAAAATCCTGACTTTAAACTTCCACTGATGAGGCAGATAGGAGATAAAGATGAATTCTGAATTGTTACTAAAAGTACTCATATTTTTTACCTTGGGGGGAGGGTGGGCAATAGGGTTTACCTGACCTTGTGGGATTTCTTTTTTTATTTCATCACTTATTATCTCAAAGAGACTCGGAGCCAGTGATCCTTTCATCCTGCTACAGTCTTTAAGGAGCTGGGGGGAAAAAAAAAGCAGGGGCCTACAAAACTGAACTCACTCTTGATTTCATATTTCTTCCTCTAATGGTTCATGTTTTTAAAATACACATGTATCCTGATTTTTGGGTAAAGTTTTGCCAAGGATCCAAAAATAACAAAACCACCCTAGAACTTAATTGGCAAGATGAATCTACACTTCACAGTGGATTTCTTCTCAAACTGACAATGTTTAGGTTTTAAGCAAATAAAGTTCCAGTTAAT
>NW_007041359.1:0-493 GCF_000164805.1 Carlito syrichta
GCTGACTTAACTAGCTAGCTACCTAAGTATCCCCCTGGCTTGACAAGTGACTTACCTACCTAGCTACCTAACTAACCAGCAGGCTGGCAAGCTGACTTATCTAGGTGACTTAACTATCTAGCCAACAGGCTAGCCAGCTGACTTAAGTAGATAGCTACACAGCCAGGCAGTTGGCTAGTCAGATGACTTAACTAGCTGACATAACTAGCTAGCAAGCAGATTTAACTAGCTGACTTAACTTGCTAGCTGCCTTGTTAGCCAGCTGACATTACTAGTTGAAATAATCAGCTAGCACATAGCTAGCAATCCAGCTAGCTAGCTAGCTAACTATCTAGCTAGCCAAGTTAACTAGCTGATTTAACTAGCTAGCAAGCTGACATAACTAGGTGACTTAACTAACTGGCTGCCTAGCTAGCCAGCTGACTTAACTAGCTGAAATAACTAGCTAGTCAGCTGTCTTGCCATCTGACTTATCAAGCTTTTTAACTAGCTA
>NW_007041360.1:0-1084 GCF_000164805.1 Carlito syrichta
TCCAACTGTCTAGCCAGTTGACTTAACTAGATGACTTAATTCGCTAGCCATCTGGCTACCAAATTAACTTAATTAGCTTGCAACCTAGGTACCTTGATGGCTAGCCAGCTGACTTAACGAGCTGACTTAACTAGGCTGGGCTGCTTGCCAGGCATTAGACTTAATTAGCTAGCTACCTATTAGCCAGCTGGCATGCCAGCTGGCTTAACAAGCTGACTTAACTTGCTAGCATGCTGGCTAGCCACCTGAGTTAACTGTCTAGTTACCTAAGTAGTCAGTTGGCTAGCCAGCTGACTTAGCTGACATAATTAGTAAGCCAGATGGCTTAACTAGGTGACTGAACTAGCCTGCTGCCTAGCTAGCAAGGAGATTTAACAAGCTGACTTAACTTGCTAGCTACCTAGCTAGCCAACTGGCTAGACAACTGACTTAACTAAATGATTTAATTAGCTAGACACTTGGCTAGCCAACTGACTTTACTATCTCGATACCTAGCTACATTTCTGGCTGCCAGCTGACATAACTAGGTGACTTACCTAGCTGGCCTGCTTGATAGTCAGTTGACTTAACTAGTTAGCTACCTAGCTAGAGAGCTGTTTAGCCAGCTGGCTTAACTAGATGTCTTAACTAGCTAGCCTGCTGGCTAGCCAGCTCACTTAACTAACTGACTTAACTAGATAGCCAGCTGACTAAACCAGCTTACTTAACTATCTAGCTGCCTAGCTAGGTAGCTGAATTAACTATCTGAATTAATTAGCAAGCTAACTGAATTAGCTAGCTCAGTTAACTAGCTAGCTACCTAGCTAGCCAGCTGACATAACTAGATGAAATAACTTGCTAACAAGCTTGCTAGTCATCTAACTTAATTAGCTTTATAACTAGTTACCCAGCTGGCTAGCCAACTGACTTAATGAGCTGAGTTTACTAGCTGCACCGCTGGTTATCCAGCTGAATTAACTAGCTGACATCACTAGCTAGACAGCTGGCTAAACAGCTGATGTAACTAGCTAGCTACCTAGCTAGCCATCTGGCTAGCCAGCTGATTTAACTAGCTTAATTAACCAGCTAGCCAGATGGTTATCCA
>NW_007041361.1:0-389 GCF_000164805.1 Carlito syrichta
GCTGTCCTACAGTCTGACTGTCTGATGCTTTAAATTTTGATTTGAAGAAATTACTTTAAAGCACTGATATTTGTTTTTTCTCACCACTGGCAAATGGCAAAGTTTTCACAAACTGAAAGCGATGTTTTTAAGTGAGAAATACAAAAATCAATTTGTCTATCATTCCATTCTGTTGCCCAGATACTTAATAATTAAGGAACAGGCCAGAGCATTTCAGTTAATTACCTAAAAGGTTTTTTTGTTATTGTTGTAGTTGCTTTTTTTAATTGAGTCTGAAGAGTCGACGAGCTGCCCACAGTCTAAAAAAATTATTTTAGGCATTCAGCTGGAAGTTGTCAGTCTGAATGGGTGCTTTTTTTTTTTTTTTTTTTTTTTTTTTTTCAAAAAAA
>NW_007041362.1:0-389 GCF_000164805.1 Carlito syrichta
CAAAAAAAAAAAAAAAAAAAGAAAAGAAGGAAAATAAAGTAAGAACAAAAGAAGATCATCACTAAAGAGACAAAAATTATTTTTAAAAACCACACAAAAATTCTGAAAACTAAAAATACAGTAACTAAAATGAGAAATTCACTAGAAAGGATCAACAACAAATTTGAGGCAGAAGAAAGAATCAGCAAACTTGAAAATAGGCAATTGGAATTATTCAGTGTAAGAAACAGAAAGAAAATAGTAAATAAAAATGAACCTAAAGCCGGGCTCGGTGGCTCAGTCTGTAATCCGGTGCCTCTGGGAGGCTGAGGTGAGTGGATTGCCTGAGTCTGCGGGTTTGAGACCCGCCTGGGCAGCGAGACTTCATCTCTACAATAAATCAAAAAATC
>NW_007041363.1:0-473 GCF_000164805.1 Carlito syrichta
GTTAGTTAAGTTAGCTGGCTAGCCACATGGCTAGGTAGGTAGCTAGCTAATTATGTCAGCTGTCTAGAGGGGTGGCTAGCTATGTAAGTCAGCGAGTTAAGTTAGCTTTTTAGCCAGCTGGCTAGTTAGGTGGCTAGCAAGTTAAACCAGCTGGCTAGCTGGATGGTTATCTAGTTAAGTCAGATAGCTATTTCAGTTGGTTAGCCAGCTGGCTATCTAGGTGTCTGGCAAGTTAAGCTGACTGGTTAGCAGGCTGGTCAGGTAAGTGGCCAGCTAGTTAAACCGTTGGCTAGTCAACTTACAAGCATGTTGGCTGGCTAGTTAAGCTGGCTGGCTATTCGACTGTCTAGCCGGTTGGCTGACTATTAAAGCTGGCTGGCTAGCCAGCTTGCCATCCTGTTATCAAGATAGCCAGCTGCATAGCTAGCTAGCCAGCCAGGTAGCTAGCTAGTTAAGCCATCTGGCTAGTCATC
>NW_007041364.1:0-430 GCF_000164805.1 Carlito syrichta
CAGTCTGGGCGACAGAGTGAGACTCCAACTCAAAAAAAAAACAAAAAAAAAAAACTAAAAAGTAACAACCTTTTAAATTAAAAAAAGAATTTTAACTAAAATTGAATCCCACTGTTCCAGGATTACTTGTCTGTAGAAGCTGGTCCATCCCATGCAAAAAAAGATACCTGCACACGAATGTTTACTGCAACTCTGTTCACAACAGCAAAAGCACGGAACCGAGCATGCTGCCCATCGAAGCTGGACTGGATAAAGAAAATGTGGGACACAGACCCAACGGCATATTCTGCAGCCACAAAGAAGGACCAACAAATGGACTTTGCAGCGACCTGGATGGATTTGGAGTCGATCGACCTCAGTGCTCGCTCCCGGAAACCAAGGACAGAGATCCGGATGTTCTCACTCACCCGCGGACCTTGGGCAATGGCCA
>NW_007041365.1:0-387 GCF_000164805.1 Carlito syrichta
CCAGTCTGGGTGACAGAGTGAGACTCCAACTCGAAAGAAAGAAAGAAAGAAGAAAAGAAAGAAAGAAATCCATTGTCCTGCAAACCTGCTGCCCTCAGTTCTTCCCCCTACACCCCTCACATGGGAGGATCCACCAAGCTCAGCACCTTCCAGCCCCAACCCCCCCCAAGTCTTGTCCCCGCATTGGTGTGGGAATTCCCTAGGCTCCCTGGCAGGGTTCATGCTGGCTCTCCTCTCCAAGGTCAGAAATGTGCCCCTGACAGTGAGACCCTCTGACTCAGCAACGAGAACATTCCACCAAAAAAGGCTAGGGACACATCCATCAGTCGTGGACATCTCTACCCCTCAATTCCATTTTTCCTGTCTTTAAATCCAGTCACTCTGTGA
>NW_007041366.1:0-467 GCF_000164805.1 Carlito syrichta
CCTTACCATTCGATTTCTCGAATTTCCCTTCAATTCCTCTCCCTACAATTCCTTTCCATTTCAATGCAGTTCATTCTATTTCTCTAGATTCCATTCTTCTCCTTTCCATTCCTCTCCTTTCCATTTTTTCCCACTCCATTAGTCTCCATTATATTACTCTCTCACCCATTCAATTACATTCTACTCCATTCCTTTATACTACATTCCATTCCTCTCCTCTCCAATCCTCTCCATTCCATTCCATTCCACTACTTTCCTTTCCATTCCTTTCTTATCCTTTCCATTCCAATTTATTTCTTTCTACTCCATTCCTCTCCATTCTATTCCTCTCCAATCCATTTTCTTCAATTTTATTCATGTTCATTCCATTCCATTCCCAGTCATTCCATACCATGCCATTCCTCTCTATTCCATTCCATTCCATTCTGCACTATTCCTTTTCTCCCCTTCCATTTCTGTGCTTTCCA
>NW_007041367.1:0-540 GCF_000164805.1 Carlito syrichta
GAATCATCACAAATTTAACAGAAGAAATTGTAGAAACTAACAGAAAATAATGGAATAATTTATTGAAAGTGCTGAAAGATTTAAAAAGTCACTACCAGCAATCTTTTCATACTAGTGAAAAGTCCTTCATAATTGAAGGTGAAGATAACCAATCAAAATATTGGAGATAAGTCATTGCCAGTAGACATGAACTACTAAAAATATATTTTTCAGACGGAAAAGAAGAAAAAGGAATAAACAGCAGAAAAAAAGGAAAAGAGTTTGAGTAAATATGAGATAATGCAATATTTACAGCAAGAATAGTAACAAGGGATCCTGGAGTATAGGATGTATGCAGAAGTTAAATGTGTGAAATCATAGAAGAAAGGTGAGAAGGGCTAAATGCAGATAAACTGCTATAAAATTCTCAGCATCATGTGAAATATGATAACATATTAATGCTAGGTCATGTTAATAAGAAAAGGACCTTTTTTGTAGTTAAAGTTTGATAACTACAAGAATGATATTAACAGGCAAAACAAAATAGTAAAAGAGATAAAT
>NW_007041368.1:0-587 GCF_000164805.1 Carlito syrichta
GTCTATTCAAATGTCAACAACAGCAATGAGAATTTTGAAAGGATAATTTCCCCACCCCATGGGCTCCGGATGAAGAGCAAGGTCCTCAGAAGCTCCCCATCCTGCCACATGGCCCTGCCCCCTCCCCGCTTTGATCTGAGCTATTGAACTTCAGATCTTCCCATCACGTGTCAAAATAAATACAGCCTCTCGGTCCTGGAATACCTTTCTCATCCCTCAGTACCCACAGACTTCACAGGAGCCCGTACTTTTAGTCTCCACAAGAAAAAAGGAGGCTGTGATCCTCTATCACCACACTTTTATTTACCTTATCTGTAATATTACTAATAGAAGACTGCACAGAGATCAAGGGACTTTCAAAGGGAATGAGACAGCTTCGGATGAAACTTGGTCTTTTGAATCAGGCCAGGGCTCTATCAAAACCTGTGTGATAATTTCGTGTAAATCATGGTGTTCCAAATCTGTATCTTTTAACCTGCATGCACCATTTTTAACACACTACATTCCAAAGACGTCGGAGGCTGCTCTAATTTGTATTACAGAATTATATTGTAATCGGCAAGCAGCACATCATAGCGATTTATTAA
>NW_007041369.1:0-443 GCF_000164805.1 Carlito syrichta
CTCTAGCAAGGCAATGGCACATATATTGAACTCTTAATACTCATTGTGAATGTACATGGAGCTGGGACCAATTAAGAGGTAATTAGATCAAGAGTAGTGTCTCATGAATGTAGTTCTAGCCGCACAGGAGTGTGAGGCCCAGAGGGTTGCTTGAGTCCAGCAGTTTGAAACCAGGCAAGGCAACACAGAGGGACCTCAACACTACTAAAAAGAAAAAGAAAGAAAAACTAGCTGAGTGTTGCAGTGCACACCTGTACTCCCAGCTGCAAGGAAGGCTATGGCAGAAGAATCACCTGAGACCAGGAGGTCAAGGCAGCAGTGGTCCATGATTACATAACTACACTGTAGCCTGGGCAACAAAATGGAACCATGACTCGCAAAAAGAGGTTAATTGGGTCAAAAGGGTGAGTGTAATAAGAAGAACAAGAAGACACCAAGTTGGA
>NW_007041370.1:0-383 GCF_000164805.1 Carlito syrichta
GCCTAGATGTTTGCCTAGGGGGAAAGAGTACTAGGAAGCCCTCGCGTGTGTTGGAAAAAATGGTGTATTCTGGGCACTGTTGTCTGTGTCGCTGCCACCCTTCTGCAGATGAGGAAGAGGTTGCGTAGAGAGGTGAAGGGACTGGCCTGAGAGCACACGGCCTAGGCCGGCAGAACCGGGGCTCCCACGGGCACAGGAGTACTGAAGCAGCCCATGAGTGTTCCTGAGGGCCGAAGGGTTCTGGAGGGGCCGGGCACCCCATCTCCCAGCCTGTGCTGCCCACACTATGTTGGCAAGCCGCATTATGACCATTCAGGAGCAAGTGAAAGCGTCTTTATTTGGGTGTCTTCAGGACCGTCTGAGGCTCTGAGAAGACACTTGAC
>NW_007041371.1:0-382 GCF_000164805.1 Carlito syrichta
ATAGACAGAGTGGGAAACCACTCAAATATCTATTAACAGGTGAATGGATAAAACAAATTGTGCATTCATACAATGGAATACAATGCAAATAAACTATTGATACATACAACGGTATGAATGAATCTCAAGATAATTGTTCTGAGTAAAAGAGTTTGGGCAAAAAGAATACATACTATATGATTCCATTTATATTTAATCTAGAAAATGTAAACAAATTTACAGGAAATGACAAAAGGATGATCAGTGTTTACCTGGGAATGGGGATGGAGGGAGGGCTGGATTACAAAGGTACGGAGAAATTTTGGGGTGATGGAGATGTTTATCTTGATGATAGTAATCATTTTATTAGATGTACAGATATATCAAAACTAGTGAAAGCACA
>NW_007041372.1:0-751 GCF_000164805.1 Carlito syrichta
AGGAAGTATTTCGATCTTGATGAGGTTTTCCAAAGAGAAAAGGCAGCTTTTGAAAACTTCTCTGCGGCAGTTTTAACCCGACGCTTTTTAAAGCCCGCCGCGAAGCCGGAGCTACGGGCTCCGGGCGCCTTTAAAGCGCCCCGAGCTTCGTTCTCGGGGACCGTTTGCAGACAAAGGGGCCAGGGGCCCAGGCGGAAGGGCAACCACGTGGGTGGCAAAGCGAATCCCGAAGCAGCCGAAGTCACCTTGCCGCCGTCTTCGCCCCTTGGCCCCCGTCCCGGGGCCCCGAGAGGGCGAATTCCGCAGCGGGCGCGCGTTTGCCCCCGTCCCTGGCTGTGGGAACCTCCATTCGGCGGGGGCAGGGAGCGCGTCCATTCAGGAACCCGCGCGCCGCGCGCAGACCCCAGGACGCACGGCGGCTGCGCGACGCCGGGCCGGGGGCTTCGGGCTAACCCTCACACCACACTGTGAGACTCTGCCTTGTGGAAAATAAAGGGAAGAGAAGCAATGAACAACTGCAAATCAGCAAGAAGGGAACACAAAAATGTAAGGGAAAAGAACAAATTTCCCATTTAAAAAATCCTCCCCTCCCCATGAAAGGTTCTTTCTCGCCTCTTTTATTTTGCTCATATGATGTTCCCTGTTTCCTTTGCTTATTTCTTACCGCTACTCCCTTCCAGGTTAATCTTAACTTCTGGGTTTTCACCCTGAAATATTTCTTCCCTGGGAAGGCTTTTTCTGACCTTCAGTA
>NW_007041372.1:771-1391 GCF_000164805.1 Carlito syrichta
CACACGCTTCCGAGGGCCGGGGCCCCGGGTTCCGGGGGCGCTCGGGCCCCCTCCTCCACGCCGCTCGCTTTGGGGGTGCGCGTGGCGGCTCCACGTGCCACGGCGGTTCCGCGCGGGCAACGCGGCGCCGATCCCGTGCGCCCCAAAGCTGCCACGCGGGACAGCCACAGGTTGGGCACGTGGGCGGCCGCAGCCCCCGTGGCCCCGAACCGCGGCCATACGCTTCGGTCCCCGCTCCGTTCATTTCAGCCCCCTGCGGACCACCCCGCGCCCCCTCGCCCACACGGCGGGCTGCAGGGACAGGAGACCCCTCCCCCAGCTCTGCACGCTGCCGACGAGGTGGGCGCGGGAGGCAAAAGCAAACCCCACGGGCGGGGGTGGACGTGCGACCCTTGGGGGTGAAAGGAAATTGGAGCTGCTCGCCCCTCGGCGCGCTTCGCCGGGTGCCCTGAGCGAGATGAACCCCCAAGTCCTCGAGGAATTCCCTCGGCTTCCGACTCTGACCAAGTGGGGGGAGAACCACCCCCATCAAGGCCAAGCGAGCAGGCGGGGCTGGGAGGGATGACCTGTGTCACGTCCAGCCCTCGTCTCCCGTGGCCAGGCCCGGCCGCGAACCACTC
>NW_007041372.1:1858-15453 GCF_000164805.1 Carlito syrichta
GTGGGCTGCGGCCGGGGGAGGGGCGGGGGCGGCGAGCGCGCTCCGGGCCGCCGCGGGGCTTGGGCTCCTCCGCCACGTGGTTCCCTGCGCGCCGCGCTTACCGTAAGGCTTAGAGAAGGCGCGCACCCGCGACTGCCGAGCGCTCACCGGGACCTCCCAGCTCGCGGGGCGCGCGGGCCACTCCCGCAGTGGGGCCCGACAGGCCCCGACCCTCCGGGTAGATCAGGACTGCCTGTTTTTTTTTTAATTTAAGGAGGACAGTTGTGCTGCTGATATAAAGACAGGCAGGAAGGAGGGCGCTCAGGCCCCACTGGAATCTGTCATGGGTGGCTGTCCAGTCCGGCTGAGGAACGTAACAGAACTGGACCGGTGACCACTGTGCCTCCCCAGCTGGCGGTTCAATCCAACGCACCGTGATTCGAAAAAGCAAACCAGAAGGCGCTGAGCACACAGGAAGCCGTCCCCTCACTGCCTAAACCTGTCCCTTCACTGCCTAAACCTGTGTTTTGTCGTAAGCCCCAAAGGGTCTTTTTTCTGATGGTCAGTTTCCAGATGATGGAAGTCCAGTGCCTCCCTGGATCCTGATTCCATGATCTTAACCAACAGGGTGGCTGCCTGGGCCCATGGGGTTCAGGGTGTGGCCAGGGGTCCTGGCTAAGTAGTGTCTGTCGTGCCCCCGGTATGGATGGGCCAGAGGAATTTGGAGACCCCTCCTGGGCCATCTCTCTGCATCCTGGCTTGGACAGAAGGCTTGGCCATCTCTGTGCAACCCATGGTGGGGACAGGCTGTGTGCCCTGGGGGGAGGCGGCTGCATGGTCCCCAGGTCCCTAGACGTACCACTAACCCTGCTCAGCACCTGTCTCCCTGGTCTAAGGGAAGTGTTTATGGTGAAGTCTGTCTCCTGGGGGTCTGGAGGAAAACTGCCGCCACCCTCACACTTCTGGGAGGTGGTTCCCCCTCTCCTGCAACCCCTCGTTTTCATGAGCTTAAGTCTCAGGGAAACGCATTTAACAATAAGGAAACTGAGGCACAGAGAAGCCAGGTGCCTGACTGAGATTCACCCAGTGTGCAGTTGTGATGTGGGAACACACACACGCGGTCCCACAGGCGCTGCTTACGAGCTGATAAGGATAAAAATCTCCCTTTCCAAGAATTCATGCAAAAGCAAACCACTTTTTATTTTCCAAGGTGCCAGGCAGGTGGCAGCCCTATTTATGGAACTGAACAAGAGTGTCACACACAGACCCAGGAGTTGCACGGTCTTGGACAAATCTCTGTCCCTGCTTGTAAGATGGGGTATGATGGGTCCCCACCAAAGGCCACGTCGGGGCGGGGAGGGGGGTCGGGGGTCATCCATGTGTTTGTTTGGAGGGAGAAGGAAGGCTACCGGTCGTGTGGATGTGTGGAATGAATTAAACATTTCGGTCTGTATTCAGAAAGAGAATTTTCCAAATGACTTTATAATCTATCAGCTTGGTTCTGTGGACGTGAGATTTGAATCATGGAACAAACTTTCACATTAACAAAAAAAAAAAACAAAAACCTGGCAGGGCTCTGTCTGGCATCCCAGCACTTTGGGAGGCCGAGGCGAGAGGATTGCCTGAGGCCGCGGGTTCGAGACCAGCCCGGGCAACTGGCGAGACCTCGTCCCTATCAACAAATTTTTAAAAATTAGCCTGGCGTGGTAGTGGTGCCTGTCGTTCCAGGGACTTGGAAGGCTGAGGCGGAAGGATCGCCGGAGCCCAGCAGGTCGATGCTGGGGTGGCCATGAATTTGCCACTGCACTTCAGCCTGGGCGACGGAGTGAGACTCCAACTCAAAAAAAGCAAGCAAGCAAAAAACCTTAACCGCACACGTCTTTCCTTCTTTCTTTTCTCCCCACTCTTCTTTCTCTTACCCTGCAAAAGGAGTAGAGAAGTTGATTTTAAAAGCAGCACGGCCGAACATAGTGGTTCGCTCATGCCTGTCATCCCAGCACTTTGGAAGGCTGAGTGAGGTGGGAGGGTTACTTGAATGCAGGAGTTCGATACCAGCCTGGGCGGCATAGCAAGACCCCATCTCTACGAAATATTAAAAAGTATTTAAAAATTACCCAGACAGGGTGGCGCGTGCCTATAGTCCCAGACTACTTGGGAGGCTGAGGCAGAAGGATCGCCCGAGCCCAGGAGGTCGAGGCTGTGGTGAGCTGTGAACCACTGTACTCCAGCCTGGGCGATAGAGTGAGACCCTGACTCAAAAAAAAAAAGAAAAAAAAAGTACATGAATTAGGGGCACAAATGTCAGTGCCGGGAGGAGGGACAGAGACACAGGGAGGGTTTCGACTGGCCCCAGAGGACCAGCAACTGACAAGGCTCTTCCCTGTCCTTGGGTGGATGGGACCCGATGCCCGGCACTCGTTTCGTAATAGGAGGCACTGTGCTCGAGCGGGGGACGGTCACAAGGGACGCTGGCCAAAGGTGTGGGTCAGTGAGTGTCACAGCTAGAAGCAGAAGGACACAACTAGGGAGAAGCCACTGAGGCCAAAGCCAGCCCAGGGCCGGGACGCAGCCGCCCGGCCAGCCTCTGTCCTCAGCCATGAGGGGAGGGGAGGGCAGAGGACGCCCGGTAGAGAGGGCTTCCGCCCCGCCAGCCTGGAGAGTGTCCCCTGGGCCCCTAGGACTTAGCATCCGTCCACGGCTGGCCCTTTGGACTGAAGGTTGGTAAACTTCCAGCCAAAGGCAAATATATCTTGAGGGATCCCTTTAGCTGCCTTGTCCTGGCAAATACACGACTTCCTCCTTCCCTTCTGAGCTAAAAAAGAAAGAAAGAAAAGAAATCCACCTTGGAATCTGTCCTGTCTCCCAGGTGGGGAATTCCAGCTGTCATCAGGGAGCCACAGAAGGTTATGGAGGGGAGGCCGGGGTGGTGAGCCCAGAGCAGCTCTCTGAGAAGATGAACCCGGGTTTCTCCAAAGGGGGGCAGACCTGGGAGTCCCTCGCACCCCCGCCCCACTGCCTGTTGGTTCCTGGCTCCCAGGCCAAACTCGGAATCTACCCACGGGCGAATTCCCATGCCAGCTTCACGGTAAAGACAACGGAGACTTTTTGAGAAGAGAGGACAGAAAAGGATGGGCCCTGGGAGGTGGGCTGCCCGGGAGGGGGGGCAGCGGCCAGGAGGGTGGGTGGGCCAGGAGGGAGAAGAGGAAGGTGGGAGCCTGAGCTGGGAGGCAGCCTTTCACCCCAGAACCGGGCTGTCCCCAGGGCAGATGCCAGCATTGTATGCCGGTCACATGATGACACAAACGCCCCAGATTCCCCCACCGCGTGGCTTCTCTACAGATGGCCTCTCGCTGAATCTTCACAGCGGGCTCCAAGGAGACTCACTTATTTATTTACTGTTTTGAGACAGAATCTCCGGCTGTCACAGGCTGGAGGGCAGTGGCGTGATGCCGGTCCATGGCAGCCTCGACCTCCTGGGCTCCGGCGATCCTTCCACCTCAGCCTCCAAAGTAGCTGGGACGACAGGTGTCCGCCACCATGCTCTGCTAGTTTTTGGATTTGTTTGTAGAGACAAGGTCTCGCTAGGTGGCCCAGGCTGGTCTTGAGCTCCTGGGCTCAAGCAGTCCCCCTGCCTCGGCCTCCCAAAGTGCTCGGAGGACAGGTGAGTCGCCATGCCTAGTGAAAGTCACCTTGCTATCCTCATATTACAGATGAGGTCGAGGCCAGGGTGGTATTTGGCTGTGGTAGGACTGAGCTAGCTTCTAACTCTGACTCCAAAACGCAAGGGAAAAAAAGGTGAGTCACAGAGCCTAGAAATTGCAGGGCTCACTTTTTTTTTCTTTTTGAGTTGGAGTCTCACGCTGTCGCCCTGACTGGAGGCCACCGCAGCCTCAACCTGCTGGGCTCAGGCGATCCTTCGACCTCAGCCTTCCAGGTAGCTGGAACCATAGACCCACGCCACCACGCCCGGCTAATTTTTGTGATTTATTGTAGAGATGAAGTCTCGCCAAGTTGCCCAGGCTGGTCTTGAACCCCTGGGCTCAGACAGTCCTCTCACTTCTGCCTCCCAAAATGCTGGGATGACAGGCATGAGCCACCACACCTGGCTACTATTTTCCTTAGCAAAAGCAGCTTTATTAAGATATAATTTACATACTATAAAGTTCATGCATTTAGGGCCGAACACGGTGGCTCTTGTCTGTCATTCCAGCACTTTGGGAGGCCAAAGCAGGAGGATTGCTTGAACCCTGGATTTTGACACTAGCCGGCAACATAGCAAGACCTCATCTCTACCAAAAAATTAAAAAGTTAGCTGGCTGTGGTGGCACGCCCCTGTCATCCCAGCTACTCTGGAGTCCAAGGGGGAGGGATCTCCTGAACCCAGGAGTTCGAGGCTGCAGTGAGCTATGATGGCACCACTGTACTACAGCTGGGGCGACAGAGCAAGACTGTCTCAAAACAGAAAAGCATGGCTGGGCTCGGTGGCTCAGCCTGTAATCCCAGCACTTTGGGAGGCCGAGGTGAGTGGATTGCCTGAGCCCGTGGGTTCGAGACCCACCTGGGCAACTTGGCGAGACCTCATCTCCACGATAAATCAAAAATAGCCGGGTGCGGTAGCGTGCCCCTGTAGTTCCAGCTACTTGGAAGACTGAGGCAGAAGGATTGCCTGAGCCCAGCAGGTCGAGGCTGCGGTGGCCGGGAGCGGTCACTGCACTCCAGTCTGGGTGACAGAGTGAGACTGCAACTCAAAACAAAAAAAACAAAGCAAAACAAAACCCCAGAAAAACTCACCCATGTGAAGTGTGCCATTCAATGGATTTTGGGATATTGGCAACCAGTAGGCTTGGTACAAGGTGTGACCATGAGGATCGTGAGACATCCTAGAAAAAGTGCTCTATCCCTCACAGCTGGATGTCACAACCGTCCCCTTCGAAGTCCTCCCCTTGGGAAGCCATGCACTGACACCAGCACCTGGTCCACCCGGCAAAGCAATTTTGGAACTCTTTTTCTTGAATGGCCACCAGTGCCGTCATCGATATATGTTGAGGTCTGACAATCAAGTTTGCGAACTTGTCACCGTGCGCTCACGTGGGCAGCCCTGTACCAACCACCATATTGGGACACCCTCCCTCCTCACCTGATCTGGCTCCCAGTGAACTTTTTCTTTACCTGAAGATGAAGGAATTTTGAAAGGAAGACATTTTGGTGACATTCAGGACATCAAGGATAATATGACAATGGCTCTGGTCGGGCTCGGCGGCTCAGCCTGTCATTCCAGCACTTTGGGAGGCCGAGGCGTGTGGATTGCCTGAACCCATGGGTTCGAGACCTGCCCAGGCAAGTTGGTGAGACCTCATCTCTACAATAAATTTAAAAAAAAATTGGCTGGGCGTGGTAGTGCGCACCTGTAATTCCCGCTACTTGGGAGGCTGAGGCAGAAGGATAGCTGGAGCCCAGCCTGGGTGACGGAGTGAGACTCCAACTCAAAAAAAAAAAAAAAGACAATGACTCTGACGGCCATTTCAGAAAAAGCATTCCAAAACTCCTTTGCCGGGTGGACCAGGCGCTGGTGTCAGTGTGTCACTTCCCAAGGGGAGGGCTTCGAAGAGGACCGTCGTGACATTCAGCCATGAGGAATGGAGCACTTTTTCTAGAATGAGCTTGCAAACATAGTTGTCAGACCTCGTCTATTGGACAAACACCACCACCATCTAATTTGGGGACATTTTCATCCTCCCCAAAGAGTCCCCGTACCTGTTTGTGGCACCTTTCTCTCCACCATCTCTCTCAGCCCTTGGCAACTACAACTTTCTATCTCTGTGGGTCTTCCCACTCTGGACATTTCACATACATGGGATCCTGCAGTACGTGGCCTTTCTTGTACATGGTCTCTCCTGTGTGTGGCCTCTTTGTGGATGTGGCCTCTCGTGCACGTGACCTCTCGTGGATGTGGCTGCTCACGGATGTGGCCTCTCATGGACGTGGCCTCTTACACGTGACCTCTCATGGATGTAACCTCTTCTGTACGTGGCCTCTTGTATGTGGCCTCTCATGGATATAGTTTCTCGTGTATGTGGCCCCTTGTGTGTGTGGCCTCTTGTGGACATGGCCTCTTGTATGTGACCTCTCATGGACATAGTTTCTCGTGTATGTAGCCTCTCTTGTACATGGTCTCTTGTGGACGTGGTCTCTGGTGGACATGAACTCTCATGGACATGGCCTCTCATTTGTGGCCTCTCAAGGACATGGCTTGTTGTGTATGTGGCCTCTATTGTACACAGCCTCTTATGGACATGGCCTCTCGTACACGTGGCATCTCATGGACGTGGACTCTCATATGCAGCCTCTCATGGACATGGCTTGTCGTGTATGTGACTTGCCTCTCTCATACACGCCTCTTGTGGACATGGCCTCTTGTACACATGACCTCTCATGGATGTGGCCTCTTGTACACATGACCTCTCATGGATGTGGCCTCTTGTGGACGTGGCCTCTTGTGGATGTGAACTCTCATGGACATGGCCTCTCATGTGGCCTCTCAAGGACATGGCTTGTCGTGTAAGTGGCCTCTCTTGTACATGGCCTCTTGTGGACACGGCCTCTCGTACACGTGGCCTCTCATGGTCATGGCCTCTCATGCCTGGCCTCTTTCCCTCCACACCACGTCCATCCGCGTGTCACATGTGTCATCTCTCCTTCCCTCCTAAGGTCGAACAGCACCCCTCCCACTGATACCCACCTTGGCTTCTCCATTCACCCGTTGATGGACATATGGGCTGTTTCCACCTCATGGCTCTTGGGGGTCTCGCTGCCATGAACACGGGTGTAGACGTTTTGTGCGGATGCCTGTTTCCACGTCTCTTGCGCGATGGGGTTTGTCTCCAGCATGGACTCAAGTTGCGGGTGGGTCTTGGGGGTCTGAGCGCCCAGGAGCGACCCTGACACTTTCTGAGAAGATTTCTCTGCCATGTGGGCTCCTGCCACGCCTTTCTGTTTTTTCGGTCATTCTCCCTCCCCCTTCCTCTCTCCTGTTATCTCATTCTTCCCCAGGACCCAAAGTCTGGAACCTAAGCACGAGAAACACCTTATGGCCACAACCTTCAGCTCTTGATCGGCCCACATGATGTCCTGGTTAGCAATGACAGGTCAACACACTGGGGACATCCAGGTGGATGGGGGTGGTGTCTCCCCCGCCTTCCTGGCCTGGGTGCCTGGATTGTGCCTGCTGGGATTTGCATGGAATGAGCCCGCACTGTGAGCATCCCAGAGGTCGCCGGGGGTTCACCCGTAAGAAGAGAACAACGTCTTGGACATGATTCCAGAATCCCCGTCCTCTCTCCCAGTTTCCCAACCTGGCGCGCAGGAACCCAGGGCTGCTGAGCTCACCACGGCCTCGTCCCTGGGAACAGGGGGTGCTCACTGAGTTGGGGGGTGCATCCGTCCTGGGGGAGGGAGGCTCTGTCTCTCTCCTCTTCCCCAGCTGCTGTGGCCTTGGAGTGGGTAGGAATAAACAGGTCCCCGTGGGCACCCGGAAGCTAAAGGAATTCTTTTTTTTTTTTAATTGGAGTCTCACTCTGTCACCCAGGCTGGAGTGCAGTGACATGCTCCCAGCCACTGCAGCCTCGACCTACTGGGCTCTGGCGATCCTTCCGCCTCAGCCTTCCAAGTAGCCGGAATTACAGGTGCGCGCCACCACACCTGGCTAATTTTTTATATATTGTAGAGACGAGATCTCGCCAAGTTGCCCGGGCTGGTCTTGAACCTGCAGTCTCAGGCAATCCACTCGCCTCGGCCTCCCAAAGTGCTGGGATGACAGGCTGAGCCACCGCACCCGGCCGCTAAAGGAATTCTGAAGTCCCAGTTGATTCAGCAGCGGAATCTCTTCCTCCTCTGCCATGCTCCTTTCGTGGTGTGGGATCTCAGCTTCCTCTTCTGTCAAAGGGGAGGCTGGCGCGGGCCATCCCTCGTGGAGGCACTGAAGGATTGGGACCAACCTGCCGTCTGTCTGCCCCTGTCTTGCCAGCTCCTGGGCTCTCCCTTCAAAACAGGCATGGGCCCTGCTCACAGGGAATTTGTGATATGGAAGGACAAGAGGACACGCCCACACACGCACTTACAGACGGAGGCAGTGAGGCCTGTCACGGGACACGGGCCACGGCAGAGGAGCGGGAAGGGAGAGATGGGAAGTCTCCAGACAGGACCAGGAAGGCTTCACGGTGGAGGAGAACCTTCAGCTGAAGTTGACTGAGGGTGTCTGCCGGTGTAGGGGTTTACGTACCCCTGGTGACTCGTGGCTCTGACATTGAGCCGCATGAAACCGCAGCGTGTACCTCACACGACTGCTGTTCCTTGGTGTCCACACAGGCAGCTGCCTCTCAGAGAGAAAGAGAACCCAGGACAGCAGCCGTGGTCTTTACCATCTGCTAAAGTCAGCCTCTGTTGATCACACAGCCTGCCCGGAGGTATGTGGGCACAAGGACATGTTTTTGGTTTTGGTTTTGGTTTTTTGCAGAGACGGGGTCTTGTGATGTTGCCCAGGCTTGTCTCAAATTCCTGGGCTCAGGCGATCCTCCCGCCTCGGCCTCCCAAAGTGCTGGCATGACAGGCGTGAGTCGCCCCGCTCGGCCAGAAAGGACATGCTTGAATGTGAACGGCCCGATCACTGCGGCCGTCTCGCAGGTGGCCGCGCTCCAGGCTGATGGAATGATGGAAAGTTCCAGGGTGAAGACGCGGGACGTCAAGGCGCTGGTGATAAAGCCGCGGTGGTTGTGAGGGGAAGAGCCGACAGCTGGGTCTGTCGTTTCACCTTTTGCTGTTGGACTCACAGTCCACCTGGAATGGGGTTTCATCCGTGGTCAAGGTCAAGGTTAAGGTTTATGTTTTTCCATACGGATAGCTCATTACACTGGCACCCTTTGCATTCCAGAAAGGAGTGTCCTTTCTCTGCAGATGACCGTGGTCACCCATCAGGTGCATGTGGAAGCTGGATCTGCTTCTGGACTTCTGTTTTTATGTTTCATTTTTTGATTTTTTGAGTCAGAGTCCCATTCTGGAACCCAGGCTGGAGTGCGGTGGCATGCTCACGGCCACCACGGCCTCGACCTACTGGGTTCAGACGATCCTCCCACCTCAGCCTTACACGTAGCTGAAACCACAGGTGTGTGCCACCACACCTGACTAAATTTTTTGGATTTATTGTAGAGGCGAGGTCTTGCCAGTTGCCCAAGCTGGTCTTGAACCCCTGGACTCAGGCAATCCTCTCCCTTGCCTCCCAAAGTCCTGGGATTACTGGTGTGAGCCACTGCGCCCAGCTATTGTGAATTTTTTTTTTTTTTTAATAATTAATCAGTATTTTTTATTATGGTTTTGTGGGGTACAGTTAAGGGTTAGGTGTACAATTACGTTTCATTCAGGCACCCTGTTGATAAGAGGTGTTTTCCTAGCCCCATTGTGAAATTTTATATCACTTTTTTTTGAGTCGGAGTCTCACTCTGTCGCCCAGGTTGGAGTGCAGTGGCCTGCTCATGGCCACCACAGCCTCGACCTGCTGCGCTCAGGCAATCCTTCTGCCTCTGCCCTCCAGGTAGCCAGAACCACAGGCACGTGCCACCACACCTGGCTAACTTTTTGATTTATTGTAGAGACGAGGTCTCACCAAGTTGCCCAGGCTGATCTCGAACCCCTGGGTTCAGGCAGTCCTCTCGCTTCAGCCTCCCAAAGTGCTGGGATGACAGGTGTGAGCCACCACGCCCAGCCAGGACCTCTGTTTTTTAAAAAAATGCACATTTGAGACCCACAGCTTGATGTTGTGGGAAACGTATGGTGACGAGGTCGCTGTGGGGAGACACGTGAACCTAGCGGCCAGCTCACGTGGTTCCTCCGGTTTGTGACAAGAGTGATTCAGATCTACTTAACACACCTCCCTTGTTTCTGGACTTTCTTTTGTGTTCCACCGGTTTATTTTTTCAGTCATGGAAGCCGTATGCTAACACTTAGCACAGTGAGTCCTCTACATACAAACTTTCAAGTTGCAAACTTTCAAAGATTCAAATGCGCGTTCACATGTCCAATCACATAAGCCAGTTCACATGTCTGACATACATGGTCACGTGCATGCACCTTCCACAAGTGGTTGTGCTTTTGTGACCTTGACAATATAGTGCTATCTCACATACAATTGTGCAGTCTTTATTTTAAGCCCAGAAGCAAGCATAAAGCATAAAAAGCATAAAAGCATAAAAGCAGAGGTGATGTCGCTGGTACCTGGTAGCCGACTGTGTTTGTTGAGTACCTAGGCTCACACTGTTGGACTTAACGAACAAACTGGACTTGCGAACACGCTCTTGGAACGGAACTTGTTTGTATGTAGGAGACTTACTGTATCCGGCGGGCTGACTTCTCCAACTCATTGACGGCCCTTGGCTTTCTGGTTTCTTTTTTGAGTCAGAGTCTCGCTCCGTCGCCCAGGCTGGAGTGCAGTGGCATGCTCACGGCCACCCCAGCCTCAACCCGCTGGGCTCCGACGATTCTTCTGCCTCAGCCTTCCAAGTAGCCGGAACTACAAGTACATGCTACCACGTCCGGCTAATTTTTAAATTTATTGTAGAGATGAGGTCTCGCCAAGTTGCCTGGGCTGGTCTCGAACCTGCGGGCTCAGGCAATCCACTCACCTCATCCTCCCAAAGTGCTGGGGTGACAGGCTGAGCCGCCAAGCCCTGTTGGCTTTCTGGCTTCTACTGACATTTCAGAATCAACTGGCAACACACACACAATGTTGGGATTTGGCTTGGGGTTGGCCTACAGATCAGCTTGGAGAGACGTGACGCCTTCATAAATGGAGTCGTTCGATCTACCAGCTCATGGGCTGATAGGACCCTCTGTGCATTTCAGTTTTCTTGAATTTCATCGCAGGTGTGTATGTGTGTGTGTGTGTGTGTGTGTGTGTGTGTGTGTGTGTGTGTGTTGCATCTCGTATTAGATTTCTTCCTAAGTATTTGATACTTTGAGGTTTTGTTAATTGTATTATTTATACATTTCATCCTTTTTTGACCAAGAGCTTAAATCAGGGGTTGGTGCTGAAAAGAATCAAAGAAGACAGAAAATTCCCTCTAGTGTAGGACAGGGCAGGACATCCAGGCACGGGGGCAGTCGTATCTCTGGTGCCTGTCATAGATAGGGTCACGGGCTCTGGTGACGGGGTCGGGGCCATGGCAGTCTTGCTGGAGGGTCCGGTAGGTGGGCACAGAGGGGAGGGAGGCGTGGTATGCCCTCTTCCCAAGACAAGATCTGGGCGTGCTTTGCTTGCGATCCACGCTGTCTCGCCTTCCTGGTGCCTGCCTGTTTTCTGCATATGGCTTTTCTTTTCTGCTGAAATTCACCAGCACTGGGTTCTGTGGCTCGCAACCAAAATCTAGGATGAGGAGGCACCGGGGTTCAGCACATTTGCAAGCTGCATAAAGTCTAGCTGCATCACGCCAGATGTAATTGCAAGAGACACCCTAGAAACAAGCTCAAGAGAGGGGGGTGGTGAGTTACGGTGTACGAAGTCCGACCATTAGATTCTTTGAATTGGAGTCTCACTTCGTCATCCAGGCTGGAGGGCAGTGGCACACTCCCGGCCACCGCAGCCTCGACCTGCTGGGCCCCAGCGATCCTTCCGCCTCAGCCTTCCGAGTAGCCGCAACTACAGGTGCACGCCACTACGCCCGGCTGATTTTTTGATTTGTTGTAGAGACGAGGTCTTGCCAAGTTGTCCAGGCTGTTCTCAAACCCGTGGGCTCAGGCAATCCACTTGCCTCGGCCTCCCAAAGTGCTGGGGCTACAGACTGAGCCACCAAGCAAACTCATCCTAGAAAAAGTGCTCCATGCCTCATTGCTAAATATCACCACGATCACCTTGCAAGTCCTCCCCTGGGGAAGCCACGCACCGACACCAGCGCCTGCTCCACCTGTCAAAGCAGGTTTGGAACTCTTTTTCTGGAATGGCCATTAGAGCTGTCATTGCATTATCCTTGATGTCCTGAATGTCACCAAAATGTCTTCCTTTCAATATTTCAGGTAAAGAAAAAAGTCATTGGGGGCCAGCTAAAGTGAGGAGGGAGCATGTTCCAATACAGTGATTTAATTTTTTCATTTTTGAGTCAGAGTCTCACTCTGTCACCCAGGTTGGAGTGCAGTGGCACGCTGCTCACGGCCACCACAGCCTCGACCTGCTGGGCTCAGGCGATCCCTCTGCCTCAGCCTTTCGGATAGCTGGAACCACAGGCGGGCGCCACCACACCTGGCTAATTTTTTGATTTATTGTAGAGACAAGGTCTCGCTATGTTGCCCAGTCTGGTCTTGAACCCCTGAGCTCAGGCCATCCTCTCACCTCTGCCTCCCAAAGTGTTGGGGTTACAGGCGTGAGCCACTGCGCCCGGCCTCCAATATGGTTATTTGTACGCGGCTGTCCACTTAAGACCACAGTGGCAAGTTTGCAAACTCAATTGTCAGACCTCCACAAATAATGATGACGGCTCTGATGGCCATTCCAGAAAAAGAGTTCCAAAATGGCTTTGACGGGTGAACGTGGCCTTGGCGTCGGTGTGTAGCTTCCCAAGGGGAGAACTTCGAGGGTGACTGATGTGATATTCAGCGGTGAGGGATGGAACGCTTTTTCTAGGACGGTTTGCGGGCCAAATGGTCAAACCATGTTTTCGCAGCATCAAGACCATTGGGTGAAGAAAAATAAGATCCAAGCATGTGCACATGTAGCTGGGTTGCAGGACGTGTGACAAATTGCTAGGAGCTGAGACTTTGGGGGTGACAGGCATGACCTTCACCCCTTTCTGTAGGATCTGGTATGTGCATTCCAGTTCCTGGATTCTTTTATGAACAAATACGACTGCTTTTTTGTTTTTTGAGTTGGAGTCTCACTCTGTCGCCCAGACTGGAGTGCAGTGACCGCTCCCGGCCACCGCAGCCTCGACCTGCTGGGCTCCGGTGATCCTTCCACCTCAGCCTTCCCAGTAGCCGGAATTACAGGCATACGCTACCACACCCAGCTAATTTTTGATTTATTGTAGAGATGAGGTTTCACCAAGTTGCCTGGGCGAGTCTCGAACCCACGGGCTTAGGCAATCCTCTCACCTCGGCCTCCCAAAGTGCTGGGATGACAGGCTGAGCCTCTGAGTCCAGCCCAAATACAACTCTTATAACCAGAAAAAAGAGTCCAACTAGAAACAGCTTCAAGAGGCACCAGGTATCTTCTGGGCCCCGGGCTCCCGGTTGTCCTGGGTTCAGCTGGGTGAGCCCCCCTGCGGCTTCTCATGCAGCAGCTCATGGGATTCTCCCATCATGGAGGGAGGAGCAGCCAGTTCCCAGGCATGGGAGAATCCTAAATTCCCAGATGACCTCCCTTCCCGTCGCACCCGGGGGTGGAGTCTGGTGTTTCAGGCAGTGTCTCCCTAGCCCAGGGTAGACACTGCAGGCAAAGGCGAAGCCGGCCCTTGGTGTCACTGGGTGACGCTGGTACCCGAGGCCTGATTCTGCCTTCTCAGGCACAGGGTGTGGGCTGCAAGCCGGAGGAAATGGGCAGTGAGACAACAGACACTGCTCACGTGGACAATGCCCCCCCC
>NW_007041372.1:15969-21998 GCF_000164805.1 Carlito syrichta
ACCGGCCACCGCAGCCTCGACCTGCTGGGCTACGGCGATCCTTCCGCCTCAGCCTTCCGAGTAGCTGGAACTACAGGCACGCGCTACCACACCCGACTGATTTTTGATTTATCGTAGAGATGAGGTCTCGCCAAGTTGCCCAGGCAGGTCTCGAACCTGCAGGCTCAGGCAATCCATTCACCTCAGCCTCCCAAAGCGCGGGATTACAGGCTGAGTCATGGATCCCCGCTAGAAACAGAATTTTTAATTGAGTGCTTAACACTGAGTGAAAGACTACATTTCCTAGAGTCCCTTGCAGCAGGGCCTCGGGCGCCTACTATTGAGCAAGCAACTACATTTCCCAGCCACCCTTGCAGCAGGGGCTAGGTCACCTAATATTCAGCTGAAGACTACACTTCCCAGCATCCCTTGCAGCAGGGGATTGAGCAACTACTGCTGAGTGAAAGACTACATTTCCCAGAATTCCTTGAAGCAGGGGCTTGGGTACCTACCTTGAGCAAAAAAACTACATTTCCCAGCGTCCCTTGCAGCAGGGGATTAAGCAACTACTGCTGAGTGAAAGACGACATTTCCCAGAATTCCTTGAAGCGGGGGCTTGGGTACCTACCATTGAGCAAAAAACTACATTTCCCAGCGTCCCTTGCAGCAGGGCTTTGGGTACCTGCTACTCAGCCAAAGACTGCATTTCCCAGCTTCCCTTGCAGCAGGGGCCTGGTTATCTACGACTGAGTGAAAGACTACATTTCCCAGCATTCCTTGCGGCAGGGACTTGGGCACCTACTACTCAACTAAAGACTACATTTCCCAGAATCCCTTGCAGCGGGGGCTTGGGTACCTACTACTCAGCTAAAGTCTACATTTCCCAGAATCCCTTGCAGCAGGGGCTTGGGCCCCTACTATTGAGCGAACAACTGCATTTCCCAGCGTCCCTTGCAGCAGGGGCTGGGGCACCTCCTACTCAGCTAAAGACGACATCTCCCAGCCTCCCTTGCAGCAGGGACTGGCCATGTGATTGAGGCCCGGCCCATGGGCTGCGAGTGCGAGTGACAAGTGACACTTCTGGGTTGGGGACTAAAAGGCAGGGGCAGGCCCGCCCCTTCGGCTTTCCCTCTCCCCGGTGTGGCAGGCCGTGGCGTGAGCCGCCCTGAGCTCCGTGGGTGCGGAATGTCAGAGTGAATGTCAAACAATGGGTGTTCTTGGAATCACTATGCTTGGGGGTGACTTGTTACACAGCGGCAGGCGACTGATACACAAGGAAAGGCATGCTTTTGGTTTGTGACTCGGTCCTGCTTCTGAAGTGGGTGGACCCGGCCTCCTCGCGGTGGGGGTTGGGGGCGGCTACTGCCCATCCAAGCAAGGACACAGGGGCTCTGGGCCAGCGCACCTCGTGTCCAAGCTCCGTCTGCCCTCGCTGGCTGTGTGGCCTCGGCGGAGTCGCTCCCCGTCTGTCTTGCTTTGCTTTTTTCTAAAGAGGAGGTCAGAGTATTGGAAGAGGCCGGGCTCAGTGGCTCAGCCTGTCATCCCAGCACTTTGGGAGGCTGAGGTGAGTGGATTGCCCGTGCCCGCAGGTTCGAGACCCGCCTGGGCAACTTGGCGAGAACTCGTCCCTACAATAAATCGAAAATTAGCCGGGTGTGGTGGTGCACGCCTGTAGTTCTGGCCACTTGGGAGCCTGAGGTGGAAGGATCGTCGGGGCCCAGCAGGTCGACGCTGGGGTGGCTGAGCGTGCCACTGCGCTCCAGCCTGGGTGACGGAGGGAGACTCTGACTCAAAAGAGAGAGAGAGAGGAGTCGTTGGGCACAGTGGCTCAAGCCTGTCATCCCAGCACTTTGGGAAGCTGAGGTAAGAGGATTGCCTGAGTCCAGGGGTTTGAGACCAGCTGGAACAACTTGGTGAGACCTTGTCTCTACAATCACTCATAAAAAAATTAGCAGGGCGTGGTGGTGAACGCCTCGAGTTCCAGCTGCTTGGAAGGCTGAGGCAGAAGGATCGCCGGAGCCCAGCAGGTCGACGCTGGGGTGGCCGTGAGCGTGCCCCTGCCCTCCAGCCTGGGCGACAGAGTGAAACTCCGATTCAAAAAAAAAACACGTATATCAGAAGATGCCGCATGTCAAGACCCATGAAGTACCACCTGACCCAGCGCCTGGCGGGTGGTGGGTGCGGACAAGGGCGTGGACCGATGTTCCGGTCCTCTCGTGGCTTCAAGTCTGGCTGGGGAAGCCACGCTGGGTGGACCCACTGCTTCTCCCCACCCGCCTGCTGGCCACCCCTGCTCCTGGTGAAGCCTGTCTGTGCTCAGGCACCCTCTGTGGCTCCCCAGGGCCCCTGAGGAGGTTCTGCAGTCACTACCTGGTGCTCCAAGACCCCCCTTCACCCTCCCTCCCTGCCCTGGCCCACTACTGCCCTGCCCCTGGCCCTGGCATCGGCTGCCCCCACGAGCACGGCGTCTTGGCCTTCCACCCAAGTCCCGACGGCAGCCCTTCCCCATCACCACGCTAGCTCAGCTCTCAGCCACGCGCTGCAGCCTCCAACAACCGCCAGCTCGTGGGGGGGACCTGGCTGCCCCCTGGGTCATTCTCCGTAGAGTCCATGACTACTCATCCCCCCACCTCTGCCATCTCTGCCCCTCCAGGAGCTTGGGAGAGAGAGGTCCATGTGGCTGGCAGCCCAGGAGAGCGGCGGCTGGCTCTGTGGTTATTGATTGATTGATTGACTTATTTATGAGATGAGTTCTCGCTATGTTGCCCAGGCTGGTCTCGAACTCCCGGACTCAAGCCATCTTCCCGCCTCGACCTCCCCAGGTGCTGGGATGACAGGCGTGAGCCACGGCGCCCGTTTTGTTTCTTGTGGTTTTTCTGAGTCGGAGTCTCACTCCGTCGCCCAGGCTGGAGCGCAGTGGCACGCTCCCGGCAGCCTCGACCTGCTGGCTCGGGCGAGCCTTCCACCTCAGCCTTCCAAGTAGCCGGCACTACAGGTATGCCCTACTACACCGGCTAATTTTTGGTTGATTGTAGAGACGAGGTCTCGCCAAGTTGCCCGGGCGGGTCTCGAACCGCAGGCTCAGGCAATCCACTCACCTCGGCCTCCCAAAGTGCTGGGATGACAGCCTGAGCCACTGAGCCCGGCCCGGGCTCTGTGTTTGGAAGCTTCCATGGGCTGCACGGGGCAGGGGTCTGTCTTCAAAGGCGGCTCGTCGAAGCCACGGAAGCCTAGAGAGCCCGGCCTCCAAGCTCCTCCGGTTAAGGTGTGCCCCAGACTCGAGCCCCAGGCTGGGGGAAGCCAGGCCCCCAGGGAGAGTGAAGCCGGAGGGAGGCTGGGTGGGGGGTGAGAAAGCGGGGGCAGCTCTCCACCGCGTTCTGCATTTCCTTGTTGCTGTCGTGGCCGTTGTGGTTCCTTTTGCCGTGGACCCGTGCCTGGCCACGTACAAACCTCAACAGAGCACGGGAAGGAAAATTAGAGGGAGGCCGTCGAGGTCCTTTGCAAAATTGGAACAATCAGCGTCTCCCCTCCCCGGGGCCGCCGTTCACGGGCACATCCACAGGACCGTGATCAAGGGCGCTTGGTGTTTGTGGGGGCGTTCAGCAAGGGGCCTCTGATTGGGAGACAATTTTGTGGCTTCAGCCTGTAATTTGGAGGCCGGGGAGCGGGCGCGGTGGATGTGATAACCTCGCAAACCTCTGCCGGGGACCCGACACCGCGGACAGCCGCCAGCATCAAAGCCGCCAGTCATCAAAGCCGGGCGGCAGGCGCTGGGCTCCGAGGCTGAGACGGCCAAGGAGGCCGGGCCTTCCAAGGCAGCCGCGGAGAGCCCTTTTCTGGCCGGCTTGGGGCGTTCGGGAATAAGCCGCTGGCCTTGCTCACTGTCTGGTTCTAAAGGCACCCGCTGTCGCGTCCCGGGCTTGCGAGACATGGGTGTTTGGGACCGGCCATGCCCGAGATGACAGAGGGTTTGGGGCGGGAGGGAAGCCCGCTGGGCCCTTGCCTGGGGTAGTGCGCGCTGGAAGGGGCTTTGCGCGGACACGAGGGACCGTTGAGTGAAGGAATGAAAGTGATGGCCGTTCTGGGCAGGGTGTTTTCCCTGAGAAATCTTCCCGATGGTCAGGGCCATTTGAGTGTTTCCAGGAACCAGGGACACAGCAGTCCTTTTTGGGTCCTTTTTGGCTCGTGACTGTTTTCTTCCTTCCTTCCTTCCTTTCTATCTTTTTTTCTTTCTTTCTTTGTTTTGTTTTTTTTGAGTTGGAGTCTCACTCTGTCGCCCAGACGGGAGCGCAGGGGCCGCTCCCGGCCCCCGCAGCCTCGACCCGCTGGGCTCCGGCGATCCTCCCGCCTCAGCCTTCCAAGTAGCTGGAACCACAGGCGCGCGCTACCATGCCCGACTCATTTTTGATTTGTTGTAGAGACGAGGTCTCACTAAGGTGCCCGACTGCTCTTGAACTTGCGGCCTCAGGCAATCCACTCGCCTCGGCCTCCCAAAGCGCTGGGATGACAGGCTGAGCCACCGAACCCGGCCAACACACACTTTTTTAATCAATAAATTCCGGGTTTTGGGGGGTCTCCCCTGATAAGAATGAACAAGGCATGAATGAGTCTCCACGGAGCAAATTCCTCGTCCGAACTTGAACTGAGATCGCGTCGGGGGTCAGTTAGCTGGGCGGACGCCGTGGATGGGGCCCGGGCTTGGGTTTCTTTCCCTTTCTGAAGGTCGACAGAGATACGCCGGCACAGAGCGCCCAGTATACTTTCCCGTTTGGCCTCGGCGGGGCATGTGATTTGTGATAAGGTCTCCGGGCGAGATGATACCGGAGTCCGGTGGGTTTTCTGCTTTCAATGGAGACCCCCGGGCCGTGGCAGCTGAGGAAACGGATCTCGAGGGACCAGCCGCAGGGCACATGGCGGTCTGGTTCCTGCCTCGATGACTTCATCGAGAAGTCCAAAACAGTCTGCTTATTTCCCTGGCGAGCCGGCCCGAACTGGCACTCAGGGGATGGCTACTCAGTGCAGCTGAGCTGGACACATTGTCCTCTGCTTGGCGGCCGGGGCGGGGGGGAGGGGTGGTGGGGGAGTGAGGAGAAGCCAGGCTGCTGCAAAGTTTTCACTCTTAGCCATCGCATCTTTCTACAAAATATTTTTCTTATTCTCCATCGAGTGACTGGCGGGCTGACTCGGCTCTCTGGGAGCCGCTCACACAGGTACCCCCCAAAAAGATTCTGAGGTCAAATTCGTTGGGTACACAGGGCCTGTATTTGGAGGCTCACAATGCACGTTAGCGTGAAAAGGCACTGACAAGTCCTGCAGTGAAGAAACAGGCTTGATAGGATGCTCTTTTTATGAACTATCTATTCACATTCTTTGGGATGTTGATGAACATTCTTGGGACATATTTTCCAAAGTGATATTAAAGAGTGTAAATGGCTTTGTCTTTTTTTTTCCTCAGTAACACAAAAAGGGCTGTCAAATACACTCCAGACACAACACCAAATTGTGGTGGGCACCACCAGCAACGTGGAAACCCACTCACGGCTTCCCTCAGCCTCCATAAACACAGCTTCCCTCAGCCTCCATTACCATTCTGTTTCCTTCAGCTGGTTAAAAGGTGTCTAATGGTACTTTCGTATTATTTTGAGTTTTATTTCTTTTTTTTTGTGAGGGGGGGGTTTGAGTCTCACAATTTTGCCCAGGCTGGAGCACAGCAGTGTGCAATCACAGCTCACTGCAGCCTCAACCTTTTGGGCTCAGGCCATCCTCCCGCCTCAGCCTCCCGAGTAGCTGGGACTACAGGCAGGCACCACCATGCCCAGCTAATTTTTTTTTATTTTAATTTTTTGTAGAGATGAGGTCTTACTATGCTGCTCAGGCTGGTCTCGAACTCCTGGGCTCAAGCAATCCTCCCACTTCAACTTCCCAAAGACTGGGATGACAGGCATGAGCCATCCTTCTGGACTGGTGCAAAGTTTTGGACAGTGAGCTTTTCTTTTTTCTTTTTTTGAGTCGGAGTCTCACTCTGTCACCCAGACTGGAGTGCAGTGGCC
>NW_007041372.1:22104-23254 GCF_000164805.1 Carlito syrichta
GCAATCCACTCGCCTTGGCCTCCCGAAGGCGCGGGATAACAGGCCGAACCACCGAGCCCGGCTGACAGTGAGTTTTTCAAATGCCTCCTTGGTATTCATTGAGATGGCCAAACGACCTTGGGTGGTTGCCCAGGCTGATTCGACAAATCATTTAAACTTTTTGTTTGGGGATAAGTGTTGATGGGACGGAGGGTCCCCACATGCTCCCCCCGGTCCAGTCGCTCCTGTGGTTATCATTGCACGTAACCACAGCCCACCTGTCGACACTAGGACCCTGACCTGCGTTTATCACGGCTCATTAAACTCCAGACTTCGCTGGAATTCTGCTCATTGCATCACCTGTGTCTGTGCCTGAACCTCTGAGTCGACATTCATGATAGAGACCAGCTCGCAAGTTTTCTCTGTTCTTTGATTCAAAACTCCAACAGTGTCTTCTTCCGTCATGTCCCCTATCTTTTTTTTTTTGAGTTGGAGTTTCACTCTGTCGCCCAGACTGGAGTGCAGTGGCCGCTTCCGGCCACCGCAGCCTCGACCTGCTGGGGCTCCGGCGGTCCTTCCGCCTCAGCCTTCCAAGTAGCCGGAACTACAGGCGCGCGCTACCACGCCTGGCTCATTTTTTATCTATTGTAGAGATGAGGTCTCGCCAAGTTGCCCGGGTGAGTCTTGAACCCGCGGGCTCAGGCAATCCTCTCACCTCGGCCTCCCAAAGTGCTGGGATGACAGGCTGAACCACCAAGCCCGGCTGTGTCCCCTATTTTGATCGATTTTTACGATAGCTGATTGAATGAAAGGGTTCGTTTTTCCTTGAATGGATACTAATTTCCCACGATTTTCCTTCGGACAAGATTGATACACGTATGTGGCAGGTGAAGAGATTGTCATCATATTCTGTGTTCTTGCCTTTCTAGAAGAATCCAAAGAGAATGGGATTCCTCCCTTTCCCTACCTTTTTTTCCAGAGAGCAAGTGGGTCCTTTAGACAAGGGGACTGGGCTTCTCTGACCCCAGGGAAGGGTTGACACTCTTCTTTTAGAAAAGGGTTGATGGCTCAGCCTGTATTCCCACACCTTTGGGAGGCTGAGGTGAGTGGCTTACCTGAGCCCGCGGGTTCGAGACCCGCCTGGGCAGGCGAGACCTCATCTCTACAATAA
>NW_007041372.1:24089-30694 GCF_000164805.1 Carlito syrichta
AACCCGTGGGCTCAGGCAATCCACTCACCTCAGCCTCCCAAAGGTGCGGGATTACAGGCTGAGCCACCGAGCCCGGCTAGGATTTCTTTTAAGGGGGAGGCATTCCAAGAGGAGGAGAGACGCTTGCCGGGTTTTCCCACAGAACCCGAAAACTGGCAGGTGTCTGAGAGGTGGGGAAGGGGTAGGAGGGAATTTTGGGGTGGTGTGCTCCCACCTGGCATGGCCCCAACTTCAAATGGCCAATACAAGTGGTTCTTGGGCATCCCAGATGGGCCAAAGACCGGTGACCCTCTTCCCCTCAGAACCGTGTGACCCACACATTCTTGTGTGATGCGGACAATGCTAACTTATGTGTATCCCAGAACTGTCCCTGATACTCATCTTTCTCCTGTGGGTGTGCGACACCCAGACCCCACAGCCCAGCCCCAGAGGCCTTTGTATGGGACCCTGGAGGCTATATACAAGGGGCCGTGGAGGCTATACTGCCTTATCTCCTGACTTTCTCCTCTGACGCTCTTGGAATGACCCAGTTGCGATCAAACCATCCTTGCCAACCCACAGAGTCTTTCTAAATCCGATTAAATTTAATATGCTGAACCTAAAAATCTCCAACATTCAGCTTCAGGACTAACAGTCAAGGGAAGGAGCCACCTTGGCAAAACACAGCCTGACACATCCCAGGTATGCCATGCGTCAGCCCACTCAGCAAACAGGGGAAGAGCCGCTGTCATGACCTGGGTGCTGTGCAGGGTGCAGAGGTGAACAAGGCCACCTCAAACCCAGGCCCTGTCTCGTGGAGCTCAAGGTCTAGTGGGAGGATTTAGGCAATAAGTAAGTAAATGGCAGATCATGGTGGGAAGCAGTACACTCCACAGAGCAGAAGAAAGTGGCAAATGGGGTGACATGGGCTAGGCAGTGGGGTCCCTGCAGCCCCAGATGGGTGGTCATGGACTGTCACAGCATGAGAGCAAAGCACTTGAAGAGTTAAAGCCCGTGAGGAAGCCAGTTGTGCAGCTGGCTGGAGAAAGGGCATTCTAGGCCCAGGGGACAGCCTGTGCAAAGGCCCTGAGGCAGGAGCATGTCTGATGTGCCAGAGGCCCAATCAAAGAAGCCAGTGGGGCCTCGGCAGAATGGACAAGGGGGAAACCATAGGGGAGGAGGTCAGAGAGAGTGGAGAGGGTAATCTGAGGGAGGAGAGAGAAATGTTGCAGGACCTTGGGGGCATGGAAAGGACTTTGGCTTTTGTCTGAGTGAAACAGGGAACAGCCTGGGGAGACAGAGAGCATTGGGACCAGCCTCAGACGTCCCAGCTGTCTCCTTCCAGACACAGAACAGAGTGCAATGTCCACCCACCCGGATGTCAACAAAATGCCAGCAAAGGTGATGTCCTTCGAAGAGATGCTTTAAGAGCCAGGCAGCTTAGCTGTGTCTTTTCTTCCTCCTGCCATGGTGACCAGCCAGTGCCAGGTCCCCTGCACATAGTGGGCGCCCAGGTCCCCAAGTCCCCTGCACACAGTGGATGCTGGGATCACTGAATTCCCCCCACAGAGTGGGTGCCTGGGTCCCCGTGTCCCTCACACACGATGGGCTTTCTATACACAGTGGGCACCCGGGTCCCCAAGTCCCCTGGCCACAGTGGGCACCCGGGTCCCCAAATCTTCCATACACAGTGGACACTCAGGTCCCTGAGTTCCCCACACTCCGCGGGCGCCTGGCATGAAGGGGAAAGCATCCTTGGTTGTTTTTGGCCGCTGAGATTGGGTTTTTGTTACCGCAGCGGACCTGGGCCTGACTCTGACTCAGGGACTGATGCGGAAGGGCCAGGAGGAGACGGTTGCACTAGTCCCCGTGCGAAATGACACTGGCCCCAACAAGCAAAGCAACAGAAGGGGTGAGAAGCGCCAGGGCCTCGTGTACGTGGGAGGACTGGCCAAGGGTTGAGTGTGGGGTGCGGGGGGAGGGAGTATCGGGGTGACTGTGAGAGTTTGGGCTTGACCAGCCGGAGACGTGGCACTTCCATCCACCAAAATGGGGAAGTTGAGGCAGGGAGGGGTCAGGAGTTCTGTTGTGGATGCGTCTGGGGTGTCTCGTTCACATGGAGTCTGAAGGGTGCCCGAGGTGGCTAGGGCAGGCGTCCCATAAATAAACGTGGGTGGCAGGAGTGTCCAGGTGGGAGACGGCGGTCAGAGTCCCCTTGTCAAACGAGCCCTGGGTCGTCTTATGCCAACGCCAGGAACGGAAGACGGGGAGAGGTTTTGCCTTCTGGGGCCATGCTGGGAGAGACCCCGGCGCGGGCTCACGCGCAGGGGACGTGAAAACTAGTGTGTATCTGCGCTCCTGGCTTGTTCCTGCTGAAATCGAGGCGGGTGGGAGTCAGTCTGAAGATGCCGAGGCTTTCTCCCCAGGGTGACACCCCATAACCTCATTTCAGCCAGGCCTCTCGGCCGGGTAGAGCTGAGTGTTGAGGCATGTTGAGGGGTCCCGTGGTGAGCCCCCGGGTGGTGCTGGAAGATCCCCAAGGGTGTACCACACAAACTTCTGGCCGGGTCTGGCCTCTCGGTCTAGAGGCCAGGTGGCCTCCCCTGTCCCGGCGTGGCCTAACCTCTCAGCATGAGGGCAGCCTCCCTTTGCAATTGTGGGGTCCCCAGGGCGGGCAGGATGGGGTCTGGCAGGGGGGCGGCTGTGCAGCTTCTGGGTCTGTTTCTCAGACCCTGCTGGCCTCTGGGACCCTCCCCCTACCCCAGTCCAGGGGCTCCGTGGATGGTGATTGTGTCTCCACGCACGTTTGTCAATCACCAGCAGCCAGTCATGTCATCTGATCACACCTTTTCAGTTTGATACCGTGTATTTGTGCCTTTTTCAATATCTATCACCTATTTCCAGTATGACATTTAAAAAACACTCCAGGCTGGGCATGGTGGCTCATGCCTATAATCCCAGCACTTTGGGAGACTGAGGTGAGAGGATTGCTTGAGCCCACGGGTTTGAGACCAGTTCGGGCGGCTTGGTGAGACCTCGTCTCTACAATAAATAAAAAATAGCCGGGTGTGGTGGCGCATGCCTGTAGTTCCAGCTACTTGGAGGACTGAGGCGGAAGGATCACCTGAGCCCAGCAGGCCGAGGCTGTGGTGGCCATGAGCATGCCACTGCACTCCAGTCTTGGCAACAGAAACTCCAACTCCCCCCCCGAAAAAAAGCCCCCGCCTCCTATTCTCCTGTCTGTTTATAACATTCCTCCTGGTTTTGGCTGGGCACGGTGGCTCACGTCTGTCATCCCACCACTTTGGGAGGCCAAGGTGGGAGAATCACTTAAGACAGGAGTTTGAGACCATCCTGGACAACATAATGAGACCTCGTCTCTACAAAAAAATACACACACACACACACACACACACACACACACAAATTAGCTGGGCGTGGTAGCAGGCACCTGTAATTCCAGCTACTCAGGAGGCTGAGGCAGGAGAATCGCCTGAGCCCAGGAGGTCGAGGCTGTGGTGAACCCTGATTGTGCCACTGCAGTCCAGCCTAGGCGACAGAGGGAGACCCCGACTCAAAAAAATAAATAAATAAATAAAAAGAAGTCTTGGTTTTATTTGCAACATTATCCAAACCATCTTCCCCTTGAACCTCAGCTCCTTTTAGACTCAAAGGTCTCATGGCTGCGATGTCACCACTCCAGCTCCCGCTTTTGGGCTCCCGGTGGGGGGAGCCGAGGGGCTGGGCCCCACAGCAGTTAGCGGGGGTCTTCCTTCAAAGGCCCGTGGGCTCCCCAGGGAGTTTGGTTACCATTAAATGGCTTTAACATTAAACGGCCAACTCATTAACGAATCTTAGAGTCAGATTGCAGGCACCAGGGACGGCAAGGCTCATGGTTCAGAGATTGAAAATAATGCGGTTGGCGGTAATTTAGAAGACTTTTCACTGAGCAAGGTTTAAAGAGAGAGGGGGAGAGAGGGAGAGAGAGAGAAGAAAAAACAGCTCGTAAAAGTCTGTTTTGAAAACCTCAACTGAGCGGTGGTTTTAAAACGAACTTCATTCAGTAAAATTTTTATGAACTTAATTTCTTTCCCTCTCTTGTTTTTGCACTCCATAAAGACATTTCAATAATTTCTTTTTAAAAAAAACATTCCCACATTGAGCCTTTTATCTTCACAGGGAGAATTGCACCTGCCCATTTGCAAATGGACTTGTTTGGGGTCGACAGGGGACCACTCGAAGCCCAGTCTCCTTCATAAAGTTTCCATCTGTAGATAGGCCAGGCCTGCCTCAGGCCTTTGCTCTGTCCTTTGGAAGCGGGTGCAGTCAGAAATGGCATTTTTTTTTTTTTTTTGAGTCGGAGTCTCACTCTGTCGCCCAGACTGGAGTGCAGTGGCCGGGACCTGCTGGGCTCCGGCAATCCTTCCGCCTCAGCCTTCCGAGTAGCCGGAATTATAGGCATGTGCTATCACGCCTGGCTGATTTTTTAAAATTTTATTTATTGTAGAGATGAGGTCTCGCCAAGTTGCCCAGGCGGGTCTCGAACCCGCGGGCTCAGGCAATCCACTCACCTCAGCCTCCCAAAGTGCGGGATCACAGGCTGAGACATCAAGCCTGGCTAGAAATGGCATTTTTAAATAAAAAAAAATTGGTTGAGGGCGTGTGTGCCGGGGGAGGGGAGGACAGATGCTGGAAGTTTCTTTTTTTTTTTTTTGAGTCAGAGTCTCACTCTGTTGCCGAGGCTAGAGTGCAGTGGCACGCTCACGGCCACCGCAGCCTCGACCTGCTGGGCTCAGGTGATCCTTCCTCCTCAGCCTGCCAAGTAGTTGGATCTACAGGTGCGTGCCACCACGCCCGGCTAATTTTTTGATTTATTGTAGAGTTGAGGTCTCACCAAGTTGCCCAGGTTGGTCTTAAACTCCTGGACTCAGGCAATCTTCTCTCCTCGGCCTCCCAAAGTGCTGGGACGACAGATTTGAGTCACTGTGTCCCACCCAATTTTTCTCTTTTTTTGAGTCGGGGTCTCACTCTGTTGCTCAGGCTGGAGTGCAGTGGCACAATCAGGACTCACCGCAGCCTTGACCTCCTGGGCTCAAGTGATCCTTCCCGCCTCAGCCCCCTAAGTAACTGGGACTGCAGGTGCGAGCCACCACGCCTGGCTAATCTTTAAATTGTTTTGTAGCCCTGAGGTTTTGCTATGTTGCCCGGGATGGATTTGAACACATGGGCTCAAGCGATCCTCCTGCCTTGGCCTCCCAAAGTGTTAGGATGACAGGTGTGAGTCACCGTGCCCGGCCCTACATTATTTTTTTAAATAATATTTGGCTTCTGATTTCCCAGATGATTCCAGATGAGCCCATGTAGGTGTGACGTGCACAGGATATGGTCCCTGGAATGATCACAACGTGTAAAGACCCCACTGGGAATTCTTGGGTGGCCCACTCCCCTGAGAATATTCTACCCTTTCCCCCTTCCCCAGGCCATGAACCAGGCTCCCATTAACTTTCTTGGCTCTATGCTACCTACACCCAATAGATCCCGATGTTTTCTGTCTTTCAAAGCCCTGCTGGACCTTACCACCCCCAGGAAGCCTGCCTAGATCCACAGAGGTCACGACAACCCTCCCTCACTTCCCAGGTCAATGCTCCCATGATGCCAAGCGCCCTGATCTCTTAAATAAGCCTCCCCGGATTTCATTTTTGGTTCCATCTAAGCCATGTGGTTTCCTTGAGGTGCCCGGAGTCCCGTCCTGAGGCTGTGAGGCCCTAAGGACGGGGAACATCTCAGGGTCGTCCGTGCCCACCCCTCAGCGTGCCCACCCCTCAGCTGGCACGCTGCATGAACTCTATGGGGGCCATGTGAAAGTGGCTGCCCGGGGTCAGGGCACCCAGAGCTGGGGGGGTCCTGACGGTGGGAGGGGGCTGAGGCTGTGACCCTGCAGGCCAGGAACCTTGAGGGTCACACTCTCGACGGGTGCCCAGGCTGGAGTGCAGGCACGCTCACAGCCACCGCAGCCTGGACCTGCTGGGCTCAGGCGATCCTTCCTTCTCAGCCTGGATCTACAGGTGCGCGCCACCATGCCCGGCTAATTTTTTGATTTATTGTACACCTTTTGCCAGGAGGGCTCCCAGCCAGGCTGGTGCCCATGTACACAGGGAAAAACCCGGTGCACCCTCAGGAAGGTCGACAGGGACGGGCAGGGTCCCTTCCAGAGCACGGAAGCCCATCTAGCTCTTCCATTCCCTTCTGGAAGGGCGAGCCGGGGATTCACAACTTTCATCCTGCCCCAGACGTCCAAATATTTTTCTTATCAACATGTATATTTTCAGCAAAGGAGACAGTCAAAGAGGAAAATTGCACAGGAGAAGGAGGCGCCAAAAAAAGCCGTGTTTATACTCCAGAGAACAGCCACTAGAAAGAAAAGACCTTCTGAGCCAGGCCGGCCAGAAGAGGAATCGAATGGGTGCATGTGCGATGAATCCGCTGATTTAACTGGCAGTTTCCCTTCAGTGATTTTGAACCTGTCTTTCCCCACCTGAATTATTCTTCTGATCATTTGGGGCCTGTTTGGAGTCTATGAACCCGAGATTCTCAGAATGAGATTCTTTTTTTTTTTTTTGAGTCGG
>NW_007041372.1:30825-68729 GCF_000164805.1 Carlito syrichta
CGCGGGCTCAGGCAATCCACTCACCTCAACCTCCCAAAGGCGCGGGATTACAGGCTGAGCCACCGAGCCCGGCTAGAATGAGGTTCTTGCCAGGGATCTAGCAGGGGAAGCAAGGGCTTTGGAGTGAGTCAGTCTCCAGTTGGAATTTCAGAACTTCTAACGGATGCTTGGATGTTTTTAGACGTCAGTGCTGGCCAGGTGTGGTGGCTCATGCCTGTAATCCCAGCACTCTGGGAGGCCAAGGCAGGAGGATTGTCCGAGCCCAGGAGTTTGAGACCAGGCTGGGCAGAGCAGCGAGATCTTGTCTTAACAACAAAAAAATTTTTTTTGAGTTGGTTTCACTCCTTCGTCCAGGCTGGAGGGCAGTGGCATGCTCACGCCTCCTTCCCCCCACCACCCTCCAGCGTTGACCTGCTGGGCTCTGGAGATCCTTCCACCTCAACTTTCCAAGTAGCTGGAACTACAGGCATGCTCCACCATGCCCGACTAATTTTCTTGATTTAATGTAGAGACAAGGTCTCGCCGAGTTGCCCAGTCTGGTCTCGAACCCGCGGGCTCAGGCAATCCTCTCTCAGGCAATCCTCTCTCCTCAGCCTCCCAAAGTACCAGGAAGACAGGCTGAGCCACCGAGCCTGGCCTCAGCAAAAAAAAATTTTTAATTAGCTAGGTGTGATGGCACACGCCTGTCGTCCCAGTGACTCAGGGGGCTGAGGCGGCAGGATCGCCTGAGCCCAGCAGGTGGAGGCTGAAACAGCCACGATCACACACCCCTACCGTCCAGCCTGGGCGACAGAGTGAGACTTTAACTAAAGAAAAAAGTCAATATTTTTATTTATCATGTGGACAACAAATCATCTTCCCCTGTTAATTGTCCAACCTTCCTTACACAGAATAAAGTACATAAAGTTTTGCTGGCTTGGCTGGGATGTGAAATCAGTAAGGAAGTCAATGACGTGTTTACAGATGGGCTAGGATGTCTTCACCTTCCTTTCTTCGACCTCACTGCCTGCCTAAAGTCAAACTCTTCGACCTCACTGTCTGCCTAAAGTTTGGTCCTGAATTCAAGACCCAGGCAGCCGCTTGGGTTCCGTGCTCACCGGGACGATGCGTCCACCAGCGCCGTCTGCCCACCTCGCCAGCTGGTGTTTATTGATTCGGAAGGGCGGGAGCTTGGAGGCCAACCGGAGGACACGGCCCAAATTGGCTTTCCCCCTCCTGCTTTGTTTCCCTTCCCCTCACTCCCTACTCACTGGTTTTTGCTTCTCCGCCAAACCATTGGCGGTTCCATCTTTGTTTCAGGGTTTGTTAAGAGCAACTGGCGAAGACGGTTGCGTACCAGGATGGGATTTGGGGACTGGACCCCTCGCTGGTCAGACAGCAGCGAAGACCCCATTCCTGGCAGTGGCCACGAGGCTGGCACACCTTGCCAATGCTCCCACCTGTGGGAGCCTGGCATGAGGTGCTCAAGGACCAGGAGACAATGGGTGGTGCAGGGCTGCAGCACTCGAACGGCATGGACTGGGTTGCCTTTTGTTAAATGGCCCCAGGGCCTGAGAAAAGAAAGGAATACACTTAGGGGAGCCATCTGCCCCTTTAAGTCAAGTCGAGGAAACCAGAGGGTTTCAGGCGGCATTTGGAGGTCTTCATTTTCCTGAAAACCGGGCCCGGGATCTGATTATAAGAGCGGCAGAGCCACAGAGGAGATGGAATGCACAGGTCTGGTATGTCCAAATTAGGGTCCTGGAGAAGAGAGCGAGACCTTGAGGTCCAGGATGGGAACATTTCAGTTGGTAAGCCTGAAAGTCCAGTACGTTCAGATTCTTCTGATCTTTCTGCATCAGCAGAAGCAATCTCCTTGCTGGTGCGGTGGTGCATGCCTGTCGTCCCAGCTACCTGGGAGGCTGAGGCTGGAGGATCTCTTGAGCCCAGGCGTTCTGGGCTGCAGTGCGCCGTGCCCGTTGGGTGTCTGCACTAAGTTCGGCACCAATATGGTGAACACCCAGGAGAGGGGCACCACCGAGTTACCTAAGGAGGGGTGAACTGGCCCAGATTGGAAATGAAGAAGGTCAAAATTCCCGTGCTGACCAGAAGCAACCTCCTTACACCCTTGGTAGAGGAGAGAGGCCCGATTTATGATTTACGATTTACGCAGAGATTCCCCCCATCCACAAAGCCTCCCTCGAGGCAGGAGCACCCCATGACATTTGTCCTTCTCTACAGGGTGTCCCTGTCACCTCAGCACATCTAAACTGATAAGGCTGATGGCTGGGGTCAGCTCTTAACGCCACCCAAGTGAAGACATGCATTCCCTGACGTGAGAGGACATAGCCCCGCCCCCCTGTGCACCCTCCCGCCACCCCGAAGAAAAAAGAGCCGGTCCATATATACAATGGTAGCCAGGGACGTTTACAGAGGGTGCCCCAAAAATGTATACATATTTTATTTATTTTTTATTTTTGAGTTGGAGTCTCAGTCTGTCACCCAGACTGAAGTGCAGTGGCCGCTCCCGGCCACCGCAGCCTCAACCTGCTGGGCTCCAGCGATCCTTCCGCCTCAGCCTTCCGAGTAGCTGGAACTATAGGCGTGCATTACCACGCCTGGCTAGTTTTTGATTTATTGTAGAGATGAGGTCTTGCCAAGTTGCCCAGGCGGGTCTCGAACCCGCGGGCTCAGGCAATCCACTCACCTCAGCCTCCCAAGGCGTGGGATTACAGGTTGAGCCACCGAGGCCGGCTATTTTAAGAGAAAGGAAAACTGCAACACAATAATACTAAACACGATGAACACAAGTCACATTTGACTTCTGCGGTTACAAGAGGCGCTCAAAGTGGTGACCACTGACATCTAGACGCTTCTGATGATGACAAACATCTCTTAAAATGTGTATACATTTTTTTTAGTACCACTGGTCTATGATAGTGGATTTCACTCAGTTCACAGACCCAGACATGAGACACTTTGGGGGGGTGGGGTCTCCCTCTGCTGCCCAGGCTAGAGTACAGTGGCATGCTCACAGCCGTGCCAGTGTCAACCTGCTGGGCTCCGGCGATCCTGCCACCTCAGCCTTCCAAGTAACTGGAACTACATGCATGCGCTACCACGCTCGGCTAAATTTTTGATATATTATAGAGAGGAGGTCTTACCAGGTGTCTGGGCTGGGCTTGAAACCATGGACTGAGGCAATCTACTCGCCTCAGCCTCCCAAAGTGCTGGGATTACGTGCAGGAGCCACCACGTCCAGTCTGAGATGGCCTTTTCAACCAGCCTGTGGATGTAACAATTTATAATGATTGACAGACACCATCAGTCTGTCTATCTATAAGCTTAGAGGGCAACTTCTTTCTTTTTTTTTTGTTGGCGTCTCACTCTGTCTCCCAGCCTGAAGTGCAGTGGCACACTATAGCCACCTCAGCGTCGACCTGCTGGGCTCCAATGATTCTTCCGCCTCAACCTTCCAAGTAGCCAGAACTACAGGCATGTACTACCATGCCCAGCTAATTTTTGATTTATTATAGAGACGAGGTCTTGCCAAGTTGCCCGGGCTGGTCTCGAACCCTCAGACTCAGACTATCCACTCGCCTCAGCCTCCCAAAGTGCTGGGATTATAGGCTGAGCCACCGAGCACTATGGTCATTGTCTTGTTTGGGAATCACTGAGTTACTTGGAAACTGTAAGTTCATCATTTCCATCAACCTTGGGAAAATTTTTGCATCATTTCTTCAAACTTTTTTTTTTGTTGTCTTATAACCCCTTTTTCCTTTGGGGCTGCAATTACACATACGCTAGGTCATTTGATGTTGTTCCTCAGGAACAAAATTGATTTAAGGAACGGAGGATCTGTCACGTTTCTTTTAGTTTCTTTTTTGATTTTTTTTTTTTTTAGATTGGATAGGTTCTATTGATCTATCTTCAGACCATTTCTTTTTTTTAGATTAGAAAATATAATTTATTGAAAAAGTAAATAGGAGAGAGAGAGAGTATTCACCTCCCCAAGGGAGGGGAGGTATCTTCTGATCATTTCTTCTGTCATTTTCTTTTTTTTGTTTTGAGTTGGAGTCTCACTCTGTCGCCCAGACTGGAGTGCAGCGGCTGCTCCTGGCCATCGCAGCCTCGACCCGCCGGGCTCCGGCGATCCTTCCGCCTCAGCCTTCCGAGTAGCCGGAATTACAGGCACGTGCTACCACGCCCGGCTGATTTTCTGACTTATCGTAGAGATGAGGTCTCGCTGCCCAGGCGGGTCTCGAACCCACAGGCTCAGGCCATCCACTCGCCTGGGCCTCCCAAAGGCACGGGATTACAGGCCGAGCCACCAAGCCCGACTCTTCTGTCATTTTCAATCTTCTTTTAAGTCAATTCAGTTGCTTTTTCATTTGTTTTGTGCTTTTTAGTTCCATTTGGTTCTTTCTTCGAGTTTCAATTTACCTGCTGAGATTCCCTATCCACTCGCTCATTAAGACCATATTTTCCTTTAAGTCCTTGAACAGATTTAACATATTTATAATAACAGCTTTAAAGTCTCTATCTGCTAAGTCCAACATTTGGGCCCTCTCAGCGTCAGTTTCAATGAACTGCTTTTCTTCTTGAGCATGAGTCACATTTTCCTGTTGCTTCGCATGTCTAGAATTTATTTCTGTTACACTCTGGACATTGCACAAGACACGTTGGCAAGATCTGGAATTCTGCTATTCGCCTCTGAGTGCTTTTGATTTTATTTCATCAGCAGGCCATTTGATGATGACTGACCACTTGAACTTGACCGACCACTTGAACTTGACCGACCACTCGAACTTGACCGACCACTTGAACTTGCACCGACTTGGATCTGGTGCTTTCCCAGCCCATCTTGGTGCTTTCCAAGTTCAATGAACTCATCCTCCAATTTCTACCTTCCAACCACATGAAATGTTTTTGATTTTTTTTTTTTTGGTAGAGATGTGGTGTCGTTATGTTGCCTAGGCTGGTCTTGAACTCCTGGGCTCACATGATCCTCCTGCCTTGGTATCCCAAAGTGCTGGGATGACAGGCGTGAGTCACCGCCTATGATCAATACTCTTGTTGAAGGCTTAGTTTTAGGCTTTGTTTATAGAGCATGTAGAGTAGACCTTACTCTAGGTTGTGGTCCTTACTCCTGAGTTAAGACTTTTCTGACGCCTCTCATGTCTGGGATATAAACGAAGCCCCTCCCGTCTACTGTGACACTCCTACATGACACAGTGTCATCTCTCCTCACAACTCCCCTGAAGCTGAGCTCTAGTCATTCTTTTTTTTTTTAAGTTGGAGTCTCACTCCATCGCCCAGGCTGGAGTGCAGTGGCACGCTCACGGCCACCCCAGCATTGATCTGCTGGGCTCCCGCGATCCTTCCGACTCAGCCTTCCAAGTAGCTGGAACTACAGGCGTGCGCTACCACACCTGGCTAATTTTTTGATTTATTGTAGAGATGAGGTTTTGCCAAGTTGCCCGGGCTGGTCTCGAACCCACAGGTGCAGGCAATCTGCTTGCCTTAGCCTCCCAAAGTGCTGGGATGACAGACTGAGCCACCGAGTCTGGTGTCTGGTCATTCTTATGCCATATTTTCCTGCCCGTGCATAGCCCACCCTAGGCCAGGGACTTGCAGGTAACCTCCATACAGACTTCTGAGATGCCCCTGCATGGCACAGCTCCCTCCTCTCTGGGCCCTTGACTCACAAATTCCAGATACGTTGGCCTTTAGCTCAGTGAGATTGCTACCCTCTGCTTGTACTCCAGCCCCCTGCACCACAGTTAGGATCTCTTCATCAGGCTTAGAAAGGCAGGGCGGTCAGCGGGCTCTCATCATGAGATTCCTCTTCTCTCAGGGATGTGTCTTAGCTGCCTATGACCCAGTGCCTGAGCAAGGTTACTTCACATTTTTTTCCCTCCAGTTTTATAGTTGTTTATGACAGGAAAGTCACTCTGGTACCATTACTTCTAGTTGACCAGGGATGGAAATCAGAGGTGTACTGCTATTGATGTGGGAATTGTGTAACTGATCAGTAAGGAGGAAAATGTGACTCATACTCAAGAAAAAAAAACAGTCTGGCTGGGTTTGGTGGCTCGGCCTGTCATCCCAGCATTTTGGGAGGCCAAGGCAAGTGGATTGCCTAAGCCCATGGGTTCGAGACCAGCCAGGGCAACTTGGCGAGACCTCGACTCTACAATAAATTAAAACATTAACCGGACATGGTAACATGTGCCTATAGTTCCAGCTACTTGGAAGGCTGAGTTGGAAGGATTGCTGGAGCCCAGCAGGTTGACACTGGGGTGGCCATGAGTGTGCCACTGCACTCCAGCCTGGACAACTCCAACTCAAAAAAAAAAGGAGAAAAAGAAAAAAAGCAGTCTATTGAAACTGACACTGAGGGGGCCCAGATGTTGGACTTAGCAGATAGAGACTTTAAAACTGTTATTATAAATATGCTGAAGGACTTAAAGAAAAATATGGTCTTAATGAGTGAGTGGATAGGGAATCTCAGCAGAGAAATTGGCACTCGAAGAAAGAACCAAATGGAAATTCTAGAACTCAGTTGTCCCTCTGATCAGTAAGGAGATTCAAAAGCAATTTGTCACAAGGGAAGGACAGCAGTTCATGCTCACAGTCTTGCCCCAGCTCTGTGGTAACACGTCTATCCTCCAAAGAAGACGCTTTACAGATACTATAACCAACTTGACATTCTACAGATCATGCTGGTCTGCCCAGCCTTTCAGCGGCAGACACAAATGTGGAGGCGTCCATGAGGCTGATTCCTTGAGGGTCCCAACCCACTGTTCAGTCGCAAGTTGGCTTTATTGAACACCATCTAGTCTGAAGGGAAGAGCGATTATCTTTTAGCCAATTGACACCCCTCTAGGTATGAGTGTGCCTTCTTGGTCCAGAGTTCTGCCAGGATCAATCAAAGGGCTGGAAGAATCCATCACCAAGGTATCACTACATGTCTTGGACCAAGGACACATTTTACAGCAAGTGACATACTACACTGAGCACAGGTCTGTAAGAGCTAATCTTTTTTTTTTTTTTGAGTGGGAGTCTCACTCTGTTGCCCAGGTTGAAGTGCAGTGACACACTTACAGTCACCCAGGCGATCCTTCTGCCTCAGCCTCCCAAGTAGCTGGAACTACTGGCACACGCTACCATGCCCAGCTAATTTTTGATTTATTGTAGAGATGAGGTCTCACCAAGTTGCCCGGGCTGGTCTTGAACCCACTCGCCTCGGCCTCCCAAAGTGCTGGGATGACAGGCTGAGCCACCAAGCCCGGTCAAGAGCTAATTTTATGACAGCTACACTCCCGTCAGGCAGAAGCAGTCAGCCCGAGATTATGCTTGAGTATTTTGTTAAAGACTCTGGTAAGGTGTCAACTCAGGGGCGACACCCTGGTGGCAGGGGGCCCCTGTCTTCCAGCGTATGGTGAGTGCACGGAGCTGATGGCCACTGTCTGGGGCTGTGTCCCCAGCAGGTGGACTCCATGGATTTGAGAGCACAGGCTGGAAGCAGGAGTGACATCCCTCATGGTCACACTGCGACCCACGCGTGCATCTCTCTGGAGTCTGTGGGTGAGTCTACCTCCAGTAGAGGGTGGCAGCCAATGACTGATGGGATGAATGTTTCCCCTTCTCCAGAGGAAAGTCCAGGAATGCAGTGGTGCCCTCCTTGGAGAGTCCCTCGGGTTGAACGACCAGTTCCCGTAGGAACGGCGGGCTCCATAAGGCGCCTCTGTCTCTCGGCTGTCTCTCCATGAAGGCCTTGGTCTCTTCTTCTTTGGTTCAAACAAGGGAGGACCCCGAAAGCCTGGACTTTTTTTTTTAAAAACTCGTATGTTTAGGCTGGGATCGGTGGTTCAGCCTGTAATTCCAGCACTTTGGGAGGCCGAGGCGAGTGGATTGCCTGAGCCCGCAGGTTCAAGACCCACCTGGGCAACTTGGCGAGACCTTGTCTCCACAATGAATAAGAAATTAGAGGCTGAGGTGAGGAGATTGCCTGAGCCCGCGGGTTCGAGACCCGCCTGGGCAACTTGGCGAGACCTCATCTCTGAAATAAATCAAAAATTAGCCGGGTGTGGTAGCGCGCGCCTGTAGTTCCAGCTCCTTGGAAGGCTGAGGCGGAAGGATGGCCGGAGCCCAGCAGGTCGAGGCTGTGGTGGCTGGGAGCGTGCCACTGCACTCCAGTCTGGATGACGGAGGGAGACTCCAACTCAAAAAAATAAAGTAAAAATAAAACTTGTATGTTTATTCTTCCATGTTTAAACCCCAGTCCCCTTCAATGTCCTCTCTGTCGGATGCAATACACCTACCAAGACCGTTTTTCCGCAGCTCAGAACAGTTCTTGAACTCGTCCGTGTGGACGCCTTTGAGGGTTTCTGCCGTTTTTGGTTTCACCTCTCCCACATCGGCAAAATGTTTCCCTTGGAGGACTTTTTTCATCGGGGGAAACAAAAAATAATAAAAGTTGTTCCGGGCGAGATAGGGTGGAGAGGGAAGCTGGGGCACTGGAGTCATGCTGTTTTTTTCATCAAAAACTGCTGAACACTCAGCACAGGGTGGGCAGGTGCGCTCGTAAAACACCCATCATGAAATGGGCAGACGTGTTGGAAAAAAATCTCCAAAAAAACTCACTGAAACTGAACGCAGCCTCTCGCGACAACGCTGGCTGGTGCACGGATGCCAGTGGGTTCCCAAGACGCTCACCCGGTGGGGAAAGGCTGACCTGCAAAGGGCCGCCCTGCAAAAGGTAATTCCTGTTGTTTTTTGGGTCTCCCTCATACGTCACGAAGGACCAAGCTCAAGTCTTTGTGTCTGTCTCTGTACTCCACACCACCGCCAGCTGAGATTGTCCATTTGGCAGTGTCGATTGAGCTCGCGATGTGTGAGGTGGTATTTTAGGGCTGGGGACACAACGGTGAATTAAACAGACACCCTCCTGCCATCCCTTTGGCACTGAATTCAAGAGGGAGACCGAGAGAAGAGCACGTAACCAACTCAGTACTCATATGGAGAGAATAATGACCAGGTAAGACTGAGTCAGGCGTGGTGGCTCACAGCTGTAATCTCGGCACTTTGGGAGGCTGGGGCAGGAGGAGCACTTGAGCCCAGGAGTTTGAGACCAACCTAGGCAACACAGCAAGACCTTGTCTCTATATACAAATCGAATAATCAGCCTGGCGTGGTGGCACACACCTGTAGTTCCAGCTACTTGGGAGGTTGAGGTGGGAGGTTGGCTTGAGCCTGGGAGGTTGAGGCTGTGGCGAGCTGTGATGGTACCACTGCACTCCAGCCTGGACAACAGAGAGAGATCCCCAATTCAAAAAAAAAAATAGGCAAAATAAAACTATGTACATCGGAAATCCATTTATCAGAGACCCAATTTAGTTAAGACCAGCTAAGTCTTTCTACTTAATCATAGCACAAAGGAATAAAGGACAGTGACCCAGGGCCCCCTCCCTGGCTGTTCATGAAGAAAGGCCATCTTGATTTTGAGCAGTCGAATCTGGGTGTGCTGGGTACAAAGCCATCCCCAAACGATACCTGGAAGGATGTCGACCTTGGCAAAGCCCACAGGAGAGAAGTTGAGAGAATCCCTTTCCTCCTTGGAAATTGTGAAGCCGCTAAGGCTCTGGGGTGGCGGATGGAGAGACCCCTTTCAGACCCCCCATGGCCGAAGGGACAAGGCCAGGCCAGGCCTGCGGCCCCGTTTGGCAGAAAAGCTGATATCCGATTGGAGTCTACAGTGACACTTCACCTTGGTGGTCCTCTTCATCCGAGGATCTCCAAACACTCTCTGGGCAACCCTCTCGGGTCCCTTCCCACTGTGGGAGCTTTTGTATCCTCTCAATAAATCCGGCTTTCAAAAAACAAATAGGCTGGGCACAGTGGCTCACGCAAGCACTTTGGGAGGCCGAGGTAGGAGGATTTTCTGAGCCCACGAGTTCAAGACCTAGCCTGGTCAACTTGGTGAGACCGCATCTCTACAATAAATCAAAAAAAATTTAGCCGGGCGTGGTGGCGCGTGCCTGTAGTTCTGGCTACTTGGAAGACTGAGGCGGAAGGCTTGCCTGAGCCCAGCAGGTCGAGGGTGCAGTGGCCGTGAGCGTGCCACTGCCCTCCAACCTGGATGGCAGAGTGAGACTCCAATTCCAAAAAAAAAAAAACAAACAACAACAAAAAAACAAAGAAAACATTTTCCAGCATGAATGAAATTCCAGCACGACCCAATGCAGTGGGCGTCATTAGACCCATTTCTTAGCTGGGCCACTCGAGGCTCACGAGAGCCTGTGCTTCCGACTTTCCCGTCTACCCCTCCAGATGTCTCTCAATCAGAGAGGAATGCAAACCTGAGACCACAACCCAGACGCCAGTCACCTCCCAAATTCCTGGGCAAACCCTTGACGGGTCTCTGTGACCACCATGCCATCACCACCAAGTCACCGAGGTATTTTTTTTTTTTTTGCCTGCCTTCTCGTGGGATAGAAATAGGGAAAACCAGGCAGTTGAGCCCAAGAAGCAGGGACAAGTGCCCCGTTCCCACGGCCCGAATTTGACGCCCTCCCAGGCTTACAGCCGTCTCAGATACACGGCAAATTTCCCATCCTCCTGCCAGGAAGCTATAAGATGTCGTCGCCTCTTAGGTTACATAAGTGGCCAACAAATCGCAAGACTGTTCTTACAGAGGCAGCCGCCGTGGAGGGGGCAAGGGGGCTCCCGTATTCTGAATCCCCGCGCCCAAGGCGTCTGATGGAGGTGAAAGCACCTGTGATCTTTTAAAAAGTCACCCGCCCGTGGCCGATGCAGCGTCTGGCTGGACATCGACTGTCCACCCAGCAAGGGCCACTAGGACATAATCCATCTGCGATATTTGCATTTGCTCCCCTCCCACCCCCTACCCCCAGCCCTCCAGGTAGTTTATGCAAAGCATTCGGGAGTATTCTCCAACAGTGAGGGCAGAGAGAGTCTTGCGTGTTTCACTTTGGAGCAGAAAAATCTGCCCTTGACCATCGGAATTTTGTAGGAAATCTGCCTTGCTCTGACGCTTGTCCTTTGGACCGCCTTGCCGCCCCAACTCCTACCAGCCGTCCCGGGCAGTTTATTTTTCCATGGAGAGGTCCATAGGTAACCAAGGCCACGAGTGATCAAAGCGCGAATTCCTGTTTGATTCTCCTTATAACCAGGCCTCCTCCCCAAAGTCCTCCCACACCTCATCCTTCCACATTCCTTCCTCTTGACTGACTCTCAAAAGATCCATTTCAACGCAGGAGAAAAACAAAACAAAAAACAGGACAATTCCAAAGGCACTTTTATTTTTATCAGTAATCGTAAAGCTATCTTCATTTACCAAAGATTATCAAAGTTACGTGAACTTGAAAAAAATAAATAAATAAAAATAAGTAAATAAAAAACAGGCCGGGCATGGCGGCTCAAGCCTGTCCTCCCAGCACTTTGGGAGGCAGAGGCGAGAGGATTGCCTGAGCCCGGGGGTTCGAGACCAGCCTGGGCCACTTGGCGAGACCTCGTCTCCACAATAAATCACAAAAATTAGCCGGACGAGGTGGCGCGCGTCTGTGGTTCCAGCTACTTGGAAGCCTGAAGCGGAAGGATGCTTGAGCCCAGCAAGTCAAGACTGCGGTGGCCGTGAGCGTGCCACTACACTCCAGCCTGGGAGACAGAGTGAGACTCGGACTCAAAAAAGAAATAAAAAGCTGGGCTCAGTGGCTCAGCCTGTAATCCCGCGCTTTGGGAGGCTGAGGTAAGTGGATTTCCTGAGCCTGTGGGTTCGAGACCCTCCTGGGCAACTTGGCGAGACCTCATCTCTACAATAAATAAAAAAAAAAAGATTAGCCGGGTGTGGTAGCTCGCACCTGTAGTTTCAGCTGCTTGGACGGCTGAGGCGGAAGGATTGCCGGAGCCCAGCAGGTCGAGGCTGCGTTGGCTGGGAGCGGCCACTGTACTCCAGTCTGGGCGACAGAGTGAGATTCCAACTCAAAAAAAAAAAAAAAAAGAAATAAAAAACAACATCTTAGACGATGATTGCCGATTCTGACACTGTTGGTTAAGCAGATGACTTTGGTTGGGCAACATTGGACAGTGGACCTCTGGGGTGCGGAAACTCTTGGCAGCCTTGCGCCCGAGGAGGGTCTCGGGGACAGCCAGGCCCAAAGACTAGGGGCCCTACAGGAACTGAGAGGAATGCGGGGGCTTGGTTTCATCTGGAATCTTCTTGGGGAGGTGTGTTTGGGCAGCAGCTTCCTGGGAAGCCTTGGGCCACTTGGAAAGAAATCTAAGTTCCAACTCTCTGTCCCCAGAGTCATTTAAGTGGGGCCCGGGCTGGAGGCCCGGCGTGATCCTGGGCGGCGCTGCGCCCTTGGCGATACCATCTGAGCTGCCCCGAGCGTGTCTGCTGGGGAGGAGGGTGGCCTGCCCTGGGGCGTCGAGGAATTCGATCCAAGCCCGTTTTTTTGACTTTGATTGACAGTTTCCTGGGTCTTGTGTGGAATGCAAGGCTGAGTGAATTAAAGACAAGGTAAGGTGTCTGCTGGGAGTCAGGAATGTGCACAGCTAGCATAATGTGCGTGCGATTTTATCTCACTCTCTCTCTATACATATATTCATAGAATTCAACTTCAATTCAACATTGCTTAAAATGTCTATAGGTTTTTTTGGCACCCCCGTATATACAGAGGCCAGGCACAGTGTCTCACACCTGTCATCACAGCAGTTTGGGAGGCAGAGGTGGGAGAATCGCTTGAGCCCAGAGTGCTGGGATGACAGGTGTGAGACACTCCGCCCGGCATCTATCTCTTTCTCTATATACGGGGATGCCAAAAAATCTATACACATTTTAAGCGATGTCGAACTGATGTTGAATTGAATTATGGTAACCATGTGCAGTATCACGTTCACTCAACTGTGCTTTTGCCATCTTCGTTGACTGTCCTGCTTGTTGCGTGGTGATGCTAGCATTCATCTGATTAATGCCATCTTTCGAGCAAACATCATACTTAAAATGTGTATACATTTTTTAGCACCCCCCCAAATAGGTATATATACACCTGGTCCACCCACTAAAGCAATTTTGAAACTCTTTCTTCTGGAATAGCCATCAGAGCCATCGTCATATGAAACATCAAATGTCTTCCTTTTAATAGTTCCTTTATCTTCAGGTGAAGAAAACAGTCCTTGGGAGTCAGATCAGGTGATAGGGAGGGTGCATTGGAACATACAGTGATTTGGACAGAGCCACCCACGTAAGCGCACAGTGGCTAGTCTGTGAACTTCATTGTCAGACCTCGATAAATAACGATGACAGCTCTGATGGCCGTTCCAGAAAAAGAGTTCCACAATTGCTTTGACGAGTGGACCAGGCATGGGGGTCGGTGCGTAGCTAACCAAGGGGAGGACTGCCAAGGGGACTGTCGTGATATTCAAGTGACAAGGTATGGAGCACTTTTTCTAGGATAGTTTGCAAACCTAAATGTCAGATCCTGTGTGTGTGTGTGTGTGTGTGTGTGTGTGTGCGCATACACATACTTGGCAGACACAGCTTTCATTCCGAGATAGCCTGTGGGCCACATTTGCAACTTCACCCCCGAAGTTGCCTTGAAATATCTTGCTTTTATTATTATTTTAATATTGCTGTCATATGTCAAGAGCCTTTGGAAACAAATGACATCCTTCTATTTGCAGCATTCTGTTTTTATCAGCAGTATTTCCATTTACAAAATATAGTGATTCTCTTCTCATTTCTTAAAAAGTAATTATTGTTAGGATTAGAGACATGTTCTGTTTAGGAATAACTCCCAAGAACAGTTTTTATATTTTATCTTTACATTGAAGACCAGTAGCCGGGCTCGGTGGCTCGGCCTGTAATCCGGTGCCTTTGGGAGGCTGAGGTGAGTGGATTGCCTGAGCCCGCGGGTTCGCGACCCACCTGGGCAACTTGGTGAGACCTCATCTCTACAATAAATCAAAAAATTAGCCGGGTGTGGTAGCACGCGCCTGTAGTTCCAGCTGCTTGGAAGGCTGAGGCAGAAGGATCGCCGAAGCCCAGCAGTTTGAGGCTGCGGTGGCCAGAAGCGGCCACTGCACTCCAGTCTGGGTGACAGAGTGAGACTCCAACTGAAAAAAAAAAAAGGAAAACCAGTCAGATTTGCTTCAACTTCAAAGAGTGTGTTTATGCAAAATTAAGTGAATGTGGCAGCAAGATGCATTTTTTAATTTTTTCTAAATGTGAAGTGGGTTAATGACCTTGTCCCCAAATGCAGTCATTGCTGGGGGTTAGGACTTCAACATATGAATATTTGGGGGACACTTCAGTCCACAGTAAGAGGGGACAGAAGCAGCAAAGTCAGAGGATAACCCAGGGTGTTGGGTCTGAGGTCAGGGTCCTCGGTCTTGGGTCCTGGGTCAGTGTCTTGGGTCTTGGGTCAGGGTCTTAGATCTTGGGTCTTGGGTCAAAGTCCTGGGTCAGTATCTTGGGTCTTGGGTCAGGGTCTTGGATCTTGGGTCTTGGGTCAAGGTCCTGGGTCAGTATCTTGGGTCTTGGGTCAGGGTCCTGGGCCCTGAATCAAGGTCTTGGGTCAGGATCCTGGGTCAGGGTCTTGGATCTTGGGTCTTGGGTCTTGGGTCAGGATCCTAGGTCAAGGTCTTGGATCTTGGGTCAGGGTCTTGAGTCTTAGGTCAGGGTCCTGGTCAGGCTTCCTTGACACAAAGCTAAGGCAAGGGTTAGGGTCCCCGGGATTTACTGAGAAAGGATCCTCAAGAGAAAGGAAGTGAAGGAAGCCCATGGGACGGGGGATGCCTCTGTCACCTAGGAACCATGGTGACAGAGGCAAGGAGGTGGCTTCAGCCAGATTCCACCTGGCCCTGACCCTACAGGGAACTCTGGGGTGCGACATATGTTGGTCTCACTGCGAGGCATGGGGTCTTTCATTCCCCAGGATCAGCCCATCATGGTCCATGGCTCAATCAGACAGGATGGTCCCTGTGGAATGTTCTGGGCCAGGTGGCTTCCAAACAGTTGGTGGCAACTTTTGAACAAGGAATTGGCTGTGAGTCCTTGGAGGGCTACATTAAAGGCTGAGGGATGCTTTCCAGAAGCCACACCCATAGAGGGACCCTGGGCAGGGTAGAGACAGCAAACCTCCCTGGCCTGCTGGGTGGACCAGAGGGGCCTGACATGAAGCCTGGAGAAGTATTTGGTCTGGGAGCGTTGAAGGCCGATCCAGAATCTGGTCTTTGACAAAGGAAGGGAGTTTCCTTCTGACCTGCATCTGCCCTGGCTCAGGTGGGCCCAGAAGGCTGCAGGTCCCGCCTCCAGACTTCCCCTGGCCAGGCTGACCCTCAAAGTTGGACATGGAATCTCACCTATCTCCTGGGACCTCTCCTTTGCTCTTGGCCTCTGTTCCACCATCATGGTGTTACCTGTGAAGGGTTCACAGAAAACATGCAGGGACCGGCTGCTGCCTCTGGTGAGGCACTTTCCCCTACACTCTGTGAGCTCTTATCAAAAAGAGGCTATTTCAAGCCCGGCACGGTGGTTCATGCCTGTAATCCCAGCTCTTTGGGAGGCTGAGGTAGGAGGATTGCTTGAGCCCCGGAGTTCGAGACCAGCCTGAGCAATTCACAGAGACCATGTCTCTACAAAAAAAAAAAAAAAAAAAATCAGCCGGGCTCGGTGGCTCAGCCTGTAATCCCGCACCTTTGGGAGGCTGAGGTGAGTGGATTGCCTGAGCCCGTGGGTTCGAGACCTGCCTGGGCAGCAAGACCTCATCTCTACAATAAATAAAAAAAAAAATCAGCCGGGCATGGTAGCGCATGCCTGTAATTCTGGCTACTCAGAAGGCTGAGGCGGAAGGATCGCCGGAGCCCAGCAGGCGAGGCTGTGGTGGCCGGAAGCAGCCTCTGCACTCCAGTCTGGGCAACCGAGTGAGACTCCAACTCAAAAAAAAAAAAAATCAAAAAATTAACTGGGTGTGGTGGCACACACCTGTAGTCCTAGCTACTCAGGAGGCTGAGGTGGGAGTATCGCCTGAGCCCAGGAGATCGAGGCTGAGGTGAGCTGTGGCATAGCCATGCACTCCAGCCTGGGCGACACAGTGAGACCCCGACTCAGAAAAAAAAAAGAGAGAGAGACCATCTCAATCTGATGAATAAGTTAAAACAGATTGAATAATCAGAGATGTGCATATCTGCAGAGTTCATGGCTGTCCATGGGGTGGGACATGTCCACATGGCTGTGCCCGCCCTGGGACAAGGGGTGGATGCCAAGCTGGGTGCATGCGTCTCTTTTCTCCAAGGGACAGAGGGAGGGGTGTTCTGGTGTATTAACAGCAAAGGGCGTGCTCCCTCCTGGTTCGTGGGTGGCTGTCCTGTTGACACCTGTGCTGTCTGTTCTGTCCATGTTGACTCGAGCAAAGCTTCCCTGGTCTCGGACCATCATCCCAGGGATTGATCACATATTTGAATTCCCAGGGTTCATGCAAATCCCCGAAGTCTAAATCGAACTCTCGCAGTCCTGGCGGGGTTTGCAGGGTGAGAGCCGTGCTGGGTCAAGGTTAGCCATTCTCCCTGCATGGGCACTGGCCTTGGTGACCCTTTGGGACCCTCAGTGGCCAGGTGACTCATGAAGGGATCTTGAATCATTAATTCAACATCCTTCTGACCTGTCCTGGGCTTCGAGGATGGGGAGATGGGGGAGTGTTGATCTAATTACATCTCACCCCCTGCTTTAATTCAGCCTCGATGATGTGGAAGGGCCCCAGAAAAGCCCGTTCACCCCTGCCCCGAGAACAACTTAGGGAAGTACTTCTTCCAAAGGAAGTATGTGCATATATGGACAGTTTCATTTGAAAAAGGAACCCCCAGTTATAAAAAGGGGACCAGCATCCCACAAGGGTAGACCCCATCAGGATAGAAAGCTAAAGTTGATTTTATCTTATTTTTTTTAAATTTCTGAGTCGAGGTCTCACTCTGTTGGGACACAGTGGCACACTCACGGCCACCGCAGCCTCCACCTGCTAGGTTCCGGCGGTCTTTCCACCTCAGCCTCCCGAGTTGCTGGAACCACGGGCGTGTACCCCCATGCTCGGCTCATTTTTTGATGTATTGTAGAGACGAGATCTCGCTCAGTTGCCCAGGCTGGTCTCCACCCCCTGGGCTCAAGCAGTCCTCCCACCTTGGCCTCCCAAAGTGTTGGGATGACCGGCATGAGCCACCGTGCCCGGCCTGAGTTCGTTTTAGAAATGACATGTTCCACAGCGGCCAACAATCTGCTGTCATTTTATAAAAATATGATATTTATTTTTAAAATGGGAAGGCAGAGACACAAAGGCAGCGGGGGGAAACGCTAATTTGACTCAAGTCGACTTTTTTTGTGTGTGTGGCTGATTTTGAGGCAGGGCAGAAGTCTGGAAAAGATAAAGCCACAGGTTGAAACGCACAGCGCCGGCTTTTCGTTTGCATCAAAGCCAGCCCAGCATCGAGAAGGCCCATCCGCCGGGCTGAGCCGCTCAATGGATCCTTTCTCCCTCCTCCCCCCCAGCCATCGACTCCTGGGAAACACGGAGGCCTCGGCCTCTTAAATAACGCCGGTAACAGCGGGCCAATTGTGCGGAGGCCCCGGCGCTGCCCCAGGTAGCCGGTGACTTCCTGTGTTGAAACGATGACTTGGAGATTTCGTGGCGATATCTGGGCGCACCAGGAAATATCAGCTTACGGACTTGCCCTTTCTTAAAGTCATCGGGGGCGAGCACGCCATTCAAACCCGGGTCTCAATGAAGCTGGGCGGGAACCAAGGAATGCCAGTCACCCGACGGCTTGGCTGTCTTGTGGGATTCCGTTTCACCAGGCAGAGGCTGGGAACGCCGTCGGGGGAGATCCCGGGGTCATGGCTGCAGCATGGTGGCCGCGGGGCCCGTGTGGGAAAACTCCGGGCTGAGCGCGCACCACAGGGACTTGGAAATTTTATGCCTTTCCAGCCCAATTTCACCCACTTAAATATATTGGATTTTTTTTTTGAGACAAGGTCTCACTTTGTCACCCGGGGTGAGGTGCTGTGGCATGATTCCGGCTCACCGTAGCCTCGACCCCCGGAACCAAGTGATCCTCCCATCTCAGCCTCTCAAGTAGCTGGGGCTACAGGCGTGTGCACAAGTCTTCCCCCACACCCCGTTGATTTTTCTTTTTTCTTTTATTTTGTAGAGAGGGAGTCTCACTATGTTGCCCAGGCTGGTCTCGAACTCCTGGGCTCAAGCGATCCTTCCCACCTCGACCTCTGAAAGTGCTGGAATTACAGGCGTGAGCTGGACAGTTGTTCATTTAAGCCATCCATGGATATTCAGGGCCAGGCTCCAGGCTGGGTTTTGCCTGAAAAGCCCACATCCTGAATCTGAGGCAGCAGCAGAAATCAGGGTGACCCTGGGCAGGCCTAGGTCACCATCCCCCCCTTGACAGCAGCACTGGAAGGGTCAGTTTGGGGCACAGCCTGCAAGGCTTGCGGGCTTTTTGTGTCTTTCTGAGGTGGCCCCAGGAAGGGGCTCACAACCAGACAGAGCCAGGGCCACACCTGCCTCTGGGGTCTAGTACTAGACAGCAGATAGAGCTGGGGACGGCCGCTCACCGGTGGGGTCCTGACTGTTGTCCAGTACTGGACACCACAAGGCAGGGATGGTGGCCTAGGCCTGCCCATGGTCACCCTGATTTCTGCTGCTGCCTCAGATTCAGGGTGCCGGCTGTTCAGGCAAAACCCAGCCTGGAGCCTGGCCCTAAATAATCAGGTGTGGCCTAAATTAACAGCTGACCAGCCAGGTGTAGTGGCTCACACCTGTAATCCCAGTACTTGGGAGGCAGAGGCGGTGGGGGGGGGATCACTTGAGTCCAGGAGTTAGAGACCAGCCTGGGCACCATAGTGAGACTTCCTCTCTACAAAAAAATGAGAAAAACAAAAATTAACCGGGCACAGTAGCACACAGGCCTGTAGTTCCAGCTACTTGGGAGGTTGAGAAGGGAGGATCACTTGAGTCCCAGAGGTCGAGGCTACAGTGAGCCAGAATCATGCCACGGCACCCCACCTGGGGTGACAGAGTGAGACCTTGTCCCGCCCCTGCCCACGCTGCCTTCCCCAGGGGTCGGGGTTTCCAGGACTGAGACATGGTGGGTGTCCACGTTATTGTTAAAGAAAAAAATGTCTCTGGGGAGCCCAGTTAAGACTGGAGTTGGCACAGTCCCTAGGGGCCCTGGGAGCCGCCGACACGTCCCTGGCATGCAGCCATGTCCCTGCACGTGGCCAGGAGCGCTTGAGGACAAGCCTGGGGTCCTGGGAAGGGACGCTGTCAGGAGGGGGCAGGCATGAGTGGAGTCACTTGTCTCGGCGATGGCAACTGGGCCTTTGCATGTGCAGGGGACATGTCCCAAATGTGGAGGTGCCAGTTTGGCGACGGGCACTGGGTCCATAAACTAGAGAGACCCTGGCAGCTCTGCAGGAGCTCAGAAGGGGGACGGGGCCCCTGAGTGACCCGGGACAAGGACATGGTGGCGGGGTGGCCAAGGGGAGAGGCCTCTGCCGCTGCCTGGACCCACCGTCTTCCAGGAGAAGGTGACGGCCTGTGAATGTGAGTAACTGTGTGGGCGTGTGTGCACAACAGTATGTGTGTGAGCCGTATCTGTGTGTGCATAATTGTGTGTGCGATTGTATGTGTGAGTGTGTGTAACCATGTGAGGGTGTGCAACTGTATGTGAGGGTGTGTGTGTAACTGTGTGAGGGTGTGTGAGTATAAGTGTGCAGTCGTCTGTGAGCATGTGAATGTGTGTGCAGCTGTGTGTGTGTGTAACTGTGAGTGTGAGAGTGGATGTGTGTAACTGTGAGGGTGTGTGAGTGTGTGTGCCATCCTGTGCGTGAGCATGTGTGAGTGTCTGTGTAGTTGTTAGTGAGTGTGTGTGAGCAACCATGTGTGGGTGTGCAAGAGTGTGAGTGTGTGTGTGCAGCTGTGTGTGAGTGCGTGTGAGGGTGTGTGAGTTGAGTGTGTGTGTGAGTATATATAACCATGTGAGTGTGTGTGAGTATACGTGTGTGTGGCTGTGTGTGAGTGTGAGTGTGTGTGTGTAACAGTGGGGGTGTGTGAGTGTGTGCCATCCTGTGTGTGAGCACGTGTGAATGTGTGTGTGGCTGTCTGTGAGTGTGTGTGAGCAACTGTGTGTGGTTGTGTGAGAGGTGTGAATGTGTGTGAGAGTGAGCGTACGTGTGTGTGCAACTGTATGTGTGTGAGCATGTGCAGCTGTGTGTGTAATGTGTGGGTGTGTGTGTGTGGGCAACTGTATGCATGTCTGACTGTGTGTGAGTGTGTGTGTGTGTGTAGGTCTGTGTGAGTATGTGGGAGTGTGTGTGTGTGCCACCTTGGGTGAGCATGCAAGTGTACCCTAGAGGCTTCCTAGAACAAGCGACACTCACGTGTGCCCTGAGGACGGGGAGGAAGAAGGTGGTGTCCGGCTGGAAGGGCGGGAAGGGCATCTCGGGGCGCAGAGGGCGCAGAGGGCGCAGAGGCTGGGCAGACACCAGGGGGAGGTTCTGGGCCCAGGCCCCCGGGGCTGCATGCCGGATGCCGCAGGGGTGAGCGCACAAAGGGGTGGATCCCCCCACCCCGGGGAGATGCAGGTTGGCAGGTCCCTGTGTTGAGCCTTCCTAAGCCCGACGGGGGCCACCATGCCCGCGGGATGGTCAGAAAAACCACGAAGCCAGCGGGGGCGGGGGAGGGCTCCGCAGACCCTGGGGGTGGGCATGACCTCATTGGGGTCCCCTGCCTGCCCCTGCGAAGGGGAGGACGCCGGGGCCACACGGTGCATTTTCCCCCTCCTGAGCGCTCCAGCCCGGACGGGGATGGAATCTGGGGGCAGGAGATGGCATGGATTCATTGACGGGTGTCAGGACTTGATTCAAAAGAAGGATGGTTGTAAGGGGTTTCCGAGAAGAACGCCCAAGCCCCTCAAGCAGGCGGGAGCTTCGATGATTACGATATTAATAAATCTGGAGCATAAGGCTTGCATTTTTTGTTTTTTTTGAGTTGGAGTCTCACTCTGTCGCCCAGACTGGATGCAGTGGCCGCTCCCGGCACCGCAGCCTCGACCTGCTGGGCTCCGGCGATCCTTCCGCCTCAGCCTTCCGAGTAGCCGGAATTACAGGCACGCGCTACCACGCCCAGCTGATTTTTTTATTTATTGTAGAGATGAGGTCTCGCTGCCCAGGCGGGTCTTGAACCGCGGGCTCAGGCCATCCTGAGCCTCAGCCTCCCAAAGCGCAGGATTACAGGCTGAGCCACCGAGCCCAGCTAGGGCTTGCATTTTTATTAAAACACTCAAGAATCTGATTTGTTGCAAAAAAGAAAGGACTGTGGGGTACAAGACGGCTTTGGGGGGATTTTTCAAGGGAATATGGCGTCGGTTAAGGTGCCCAGGGAACGATTCTTCTTTGTTTTCCTTCTAAGTGTTTTCTTTTTCTTTTCTTTTTTTTTTTTTTGAGTCAGGGTCTCACTCTGTTGTCCAGGCTGGAGTGCAGTGGCATAATCCCAACTCACTGTAGCCTCGACCTCTCGAGCTCAGGGAGCCTCCTGCCTCAGCCTCCTGAACAGCTGAGATGACAAGCGCACACTGTCACCCCTGACTCATTGTTTAATCTTATTTTTTCGTAGAGACGAGGTCTCGCCAGGTGGTACAGGCTGGTCTTCAACTCTTGAGCTCAGGCAATTCTCTCGCCTCGGCCTCCCAAAGTGCTGGGATGACAGGCGTGAGCCACCGCGCCTGGCTTATTTATTTTTTCACGTGAATTCCAGCATCCCCTTGTCTAGGTAAAGAGGAAGAAGCTGTTTGTATTTTCACGGGAATCAAGTAAGGTTTTTTGAGTTAACTTTGGTAGAACTGGCTTCTAGGATTGGGGTTGTCTTTCCAATTGTTCAAGTTCTCTTTTGTGTTTTTCAATAGCTTTTATTATTTTTTTTTAAAAATATGTCGATCTTTAAAAATGTGTGCTACACTTACTCATTGTATTTCTTTTTTTTTTTTTTTGAGTCGGGGTCTCACTCTGTTGTCCAGGCTGGAGGGCAAGGCCATGCTCACGGTTACCGCAGCCTCGACCTGCTGGGCTCAGGCGATCCTCAGCCTTCCAAGTAGCTGGATCCACAGGCATGTGCCACCACACCCGGCTTATTTTTTGACTTACTGTAGAGACGAGGTCTCGCCATGTGGCTCAAGCTGGTCTCAAAACCCCGGGCTCAGGCAATCCTCTCTCCTCAGGGTTACACTAAGGGCCTGGTTGCAGTGTCTGGCAGTGGGAAAACACTGCCATTTCTTCAGCAGAGAGTGGCCTGATTAGCTTCATGGGTTAAAAAGCTCATCTTATTAAAAATTAACTGGGTGTGGTAGTGCACACCTGCAGTCCTAGCTACTTGGGAGGCTGAAGTGGAAGGATCACCTGAGCCCAAGAGGTCTAGGCTGCAGTGAGCCGTGATCATGCCTCCAGCCTGGGTAACAGAGTGAGACCCTGATTCAAAAAAAAAAAAAACATTCAAAAATAAAAATAAAAAGCCCATCGTGACAGCAGCCAGGAGAGAAAACCGCGGGGCCTTCTGCGCTCTCCATCAAATTCAGCATCTGGGCCCCACTTGGAAAGGCTCAAAAAAAAAAGTGCAAATAGGGCCAGGCACGGTGGCTCACACCTGTCATCCCAACACTTTCAGAGGCAGAAGCGAGAGGATAGCCTGATCCCAGGGGTTCGAGACCAGCCTGGGCAACTTGGGCTGGTCTCAGGTAACCGATTGAACAGGGTGGACAACAGGGTGATTGGCCTGTTATCCTGGTTCACATCTTGACCGACCCAGTGGGGTAAAAGTTGGCCGAGTGTGTCACACTTGGGGGCGGGATTGTCTCATGAGCGTCGGCAGACAGGCCACACGTGGTGACACGGCCCTGAGGTTCAGGGATGTGACACGCCGTCAGAGGGTTACTGGGGCGATGTCCGGCCACCTCGGTCATCTCCTGTCTAATGACAGCATGAACGCCTTAATTGTAGATTCAGGGGGTTCACGTGGATGCTTGTGATGTGGACACGCGGTATCATGGCAGGGACCCGGTGGCCCATGTCCCAGGCAGTGGACATTGTGCCCCTTAGGTAGTTTCTGGGACCTAAAGCCCCTCTCTGCCTCTCCCCTTATTGGTGTTCGAAGTGTCTGTTTATCTCCATCTCTGTGGCCGTGAACGTTATTTATTTATTTATTTGGGTCGGGGCAGGGGTCTCACTCTGCTGCCCAGGCTGGAGTGCCGTGGGCGTGATCACGGTTCACTGCAGCCTTGGCCTGCTGGACTCAGGCGATCCTTCTGCTTCAGCCTCCTGAGTATCTGGGACTACAGGAGTGCACCACCACACCCAGCTACATTTTTAATTTTTTTTTTTTGAATTAGATTCTCACTCTGTTGCCCAGACTGGAGTGCAGTGGCCGCTCCCAGCCACCACAGCCTTGACCTGCTGGGCTCTGGCGATCCTTCCGCCTCAGTCTTCCAAGTAGCTGGAGCTACAGGCGCACACTACTGTGCCCGGCTAATTTTGATTTATTGTAGAGATGAGGTCTTGTCAAGTTGCCCGGGCGGGTCGCGAACCCGAGGGCTCAGGCAATTCACTCATCTTGGCCTCCCAAAGTGCTGGGATTGTAGGTGTGAGTCACTGCACCTGGCCTTGAGTGTTATTTTTAAGGCCAAAAACAGATGTCGTGATTATTCCAGTATTTGCCAAGTACGTACCCCTGACTTGTTGCATGGAAGGGTTTCTCCCTGTGAGGGTGAGGTCCAGTTCAATTTTATTGTGTGGATGAAGCCATCTGCCTTGAGCTTTGGTCGATGGCTTCTGTCTCTCTTCTTTGCTTTCATCATTTCTTTTCTTTTTCTTTTTTTGAGTCGGAGTCTCACTCTGTCGCCCAGACTGGAGTGCAGTGGCCGCTCCCGGCCACCGCAGCCTCGACCTGCTGGGCTCCGGCGATCCTTCCGCCTCAGCCTTCCGAGTAGCCAGAACTACAGGTGCGTGCTACCACGCCTCACTAATTTTGTTTTACTTATTATAGAGATGAGGTCTTGCCAAGTTACCCGAGTTGAGTCTCGAACCCACGGCTCAGGCAATCCACTTGCCTTGGCCTCCCGAAGTGCTGGGATGACAGGCTGAGTCACCGAGCCCGGCCCATCATTTCATGTTTAGGTTAAAATTTCAAGATCTCCAAGATGACTCAAAAGAATGAACTTTTTCATTTTATTGAATTGGAATCTCACTCTGTCACTCAAGCTGGAGTGCAGTCACACGATCACAGCCACTGCAGCCTCAACCCCCTGGGCTCAGACAGACCTCTCTCCTCTACCTCCCAAAGTGCTGGGATGACAGGTGTGAGCCACCGTGCCCAGCCTCTTTTATCTCTTAAGCAACTAGGTTTTAGGGGCATCACCAGGAAATGACACATAACTGAACTTTATAATCCACTTTTAGGGTCTTCTTAATAAAAGATTCTATTACATGTGATTAGGGAAACTTGGCGAGACTTTGTCTCTATAATCAGTCAAAAAACCAGCTGGCCATGGTGGTGCGTGTCTATAGTCCCAGCTACTTGGAAGACTGAGGTGGAAGGATCACCTGAGGCCAGCAGGTCGATACCGGGGTGGCCATGAGCATCAGCCTGGGTGACAGAGTGAGACTCCGACCCCCCAAAAAAAAGAGGTTAAAAAAAAAGAAATAGGCAAATACAGGAAACAAAAACAAGCAAACATCACAATACGAATACTGGCCTGAGTAAAATTCAGTAGCAGAAGTATAAGCAAAACAAAGAAGGTAATTTTATTTTACTTTATTTCTTTTTGAGACTGGTCTTTCTACATTGCCCAGGCCGAACTTGAACACCTGGGCTCAAGGGATCCTCCCGCCTCAGCCTCCCCAGTAACTGGGAGTATAGGGGCCCTTGCGCCAGGCTATGTGATAAATGACACAATTCACCCTTCAAGACATACTGACTTGAGCCTTTTGGTGACCGACAGCTCCGCCCTGACAGCTATAATTCAAAAAACCTGTCGAAAATATAGGTAGAAATGGCAGAAACCCAGGCCCCACATTTCATTTCTATTTTTTGATTCCCAAATGCTTTAAAGCATGAAGCTTTTTCAGAAGCCTGACAAGGAGGAAGAAAAACTGAACTTGAACTCTTATTAGGCGGTTTAGAGTCTTATCTCATTCAGTGTGGCTATTTGTGTATTCCCTGGAGAAATGTCTTTGGATTTGATTATGAAGCCCTGCCTCTGAATCTACTGGGGTTTTACATAAAATATCTTATATTCTCTTCCTTCTTTCCTCCCTTCCTCCCTCCCTCTTACCTTCCTCTCTCTCTCTCTCTCTCTTTCTCTCTTTCTTCTCTCTTTCTTTCTTTCTTGGTCTCACTTTGTCCAAAGCTGGAGCACAGTGGCACAATCATGGCTCATGGCAGCCTCAACCTCCAAGGCTCAGATGATCCTTCCACCTCTGCCTTCCAAGTAGCTGGGACTACAGGCACATACTGCCACGTCCTGCTAACTTCTTTGACTTTTTTTGGTAGAGATGAGGTCTTACTATGCTGTCCAGGCTAGTCTTGAGGTCCTGGACTCAAACAATCCTCCCACCTCAGCCTCCCCAAGTGCTGAGATTACAGGTATGAATCACTGCGCCCAGCCTTCTATATTGACTTTCTAAAAACTAAAGTGCTCTGAGTTTTGAATTATAGCATGTTCCAAAGGATTTGAATAAGTGTGTGTGAGCCTGTAGTAAGATATCTTTAATACATTTCTCTGTTTTTGGCCTATGAAATGGGCAAGAAAATGGAACTTGCAGCATAAATATATTGACTGTAGGTATAATTATAATTAAGAAACAGCTTCGGCCAGGTGCAGTGGCTCAAGCCTGTAATCTCAGCACTTTGAGAGGCTGAGGCGAGAGGCTTGCCTGAGTCCATGGGTTGGAGACCAGTCTGGGCAACTTGGCAAGACCTCATCTCTACAATAAATAGCAAAATTATCTGGGCATGGTAGCGCACATCTGCAGCTCTGGCTACTTGGAAGGCTGAGGTGGAAGGATAGCTGGAGCCCAGCAGGTCGACGCTGGGTGGCCATGAGTGTGCCACAGCACTCCAGCCTGGGTGACAGAGTGAGACTCCAACTAAAAAAAAAAAAAAAAAATCTGTGTGTGTGTGTGTGTAAATCTTGTACCTTACAATTGAGAATGTGCATTTTTCTGGCTCTTCTTGTAGCATTTTTATGTTTCTATAAATTACACTCTGTAATTGCAATGCAATAACATGAAAAATTTATAACCCAACTACGTGATTTTGAAAAACACTCTTCTAAATTAGGTCAAAGCAGAAGTAAAAACTGAAATTGCAGACTTCAGAATTTATGGGATGTGGTCAAGGTTGCATTTAGAGACGAACCAAATGCTTTCATTATTAAGAAATAAAAAAGGGAACAGATAAAGCCAAGAACTGGGACGTGGCTGCAGAGACGACTGGGTTACACCATGACAGAGGAGGGCGTGTAGGACTCACTGCTAACACATGGCCTCATGTTGACCGGGTGCTTGTTATGTGGCTAATATCGCCTGGAAAAACAAGTGACAAAATTATTGACTTAAGAAGGGGTTGAAAACATGAAAAGACAAACATTCATAGGAGAAATGGAAGTTACCAAAGAACTGTCCTCCCAAAAGGTTGAATTTCATCAAATCCTCAAGTCACCACTCAACCCTATACAATTTAGACCACTCTTGCTTTTAAAAAAGGATGAAAAGTTTCCCTATTCACACAAAACTACAGACATACCTCATTTGCGAACTCAGATTTATAAATTCACAAAGTAAAATTCTAAATAAAACAAAAGCAAACCAAATCCAACAGGATGCTTGAAAACATATGGCAAAACAAATCCAACAGGATATTTGAAAACATAAGGCAAACCAAATCCAACAGGATATTTGGAAACATAAGTACAGTCAATCAAGTCTTGTTTCAGGAAGAGAAGCAAGTAGGGCTCAATCTACTAATCAATCTACTAATTATTTCTCTACTACAATGGGTCAAAAAGAGAAAAAATCCCTACTATCACTTGAATTATTTCCAAAGATATTTGATGAAATTCAATATTTGTTTCTGATTTGACCATAAAAGGAAACCTTTAGTAAGTGAAGGCTAGCAGGATATCTCATTTGCCACAGTGAAAATGTCCGTTGCAGGCCAGTAGCCACCCTTAATACTCAGTGATTGGCACATTCCATTAGTATCAGGAACAGCTCCGAACAGCCCTTTACGGCTGCTTCTCTTCCATTGTCTGGAAAGCTCTGACAGAGGTGGAGTTTTGTTTAGGAAGAGACAAAATATGCTTATTCTATCTTTCTGCAAATCCCAGAACATTTACGAGAGACTTATCAGACTGTAATGTAGGAGCATTCCAAAGGTGGCTGGCTAGAAAGTAAGTATACAAAAATAGCTTTCTCATATACCAACAGTCAAGAAGGAAACAGAAAGACCTTATTCACAATAGCAACCCAAATCGTGAAATCCCTAGTCATAAATTAAACAATGTGAGGGCTCATCTGAAGGACCACTTGACTGGGTTAACGACTGCCCAGATAGCTGGTAAAACATGACTTCTGGGTGTGTCTCTGAGGATGTTTCTGGAGGAGATATACATGTGAATCAGCGGACTGAATAAGAAAGACCCACCCTCATTCAAGGTGGGTGAGCACTGTCCAGTCCATAGAGGAACAGATGTAGTAAAAAGGCAGGGGAAAGATGAATTCGCTCTTTTTCCTGGAGCTGGAACATGGTCTTCTTCTGCACTTAAACATCAGAAATGCCGGTACCTGGACTCTAGGATTTATATCAGTACCCCACTGTCAGTTTCTCAGGGCATCAGCCTTGGACCAAGAATTACTTGGTGGCTTAAAACAATACAGATGTATTTTCTCACTGCTCTGGAGATTAGATGTTTTAAGTGAGTGTATCATAGGGCTGTGTTCCTTCTGAAAGTTCAAGGGGAGAATCCTTTCTCTCTCTTCTTGCTCCTGACGGCGCCTGGTATTCCTTTGCTTGTGGCTATATCACCCCCAAGCCTGCTTCCATCTTCTCAATGCCTTTTTTTTTTTTGCATAGGAGTTTCACTCCATCGCCCAGGCCGGAGTGCAGGGGCACACTCACAGCCACCCCAGTGTTGACCCGCTGGGCTCCGACGATCCTTCTGCCTCAGCCTTCCAAGTAGCCGGAACTACAGATGTGCGCTACTATGCCCAGCCAATTTATTTATTTATTGCTGAGATGAGGTCTTGCCAATTGCCCGGGCTGGTCTCGAACCTGCGGGCTCAGGCCATCTACTCACCTCGGCCTCCCAAAGTGCTGGAATGACAGGCTGAGCCACCGAGCCTGGCCTGTTTTCTTTTCCTGTAAGGACACCAGCCACTGGACAAGGGCCCGCTCTACACCAGTATGACCTCATCTCCATCGAACTAATTCCACATGCAAAGACCCTATTGCCAAATAAGGTCCCACTCCCAGGTACCAGGGGTTGGAATTTCTACATATTTTTCTGGGGGCCACGATTCAGCCTGCAATACCGTCCCGATACCCCATCACTCTTTGCACACCTGGTAAGTGTGACTGTCCCACGTGGAAGTGTACAGGTCTGCTCAAAGCCCCGGCATTCCTTGGGAGAGGCTTCCACGGGAGACACAGTCTCTAGGCTTTCCAGAGACCTGAATGTGTACAGCTCTAGGAAGGTGAACACCCATAATCCGGCGTTGCAGACTGAGCACCAAGAATGATTTAAGGGAGAAATGAGACCCTGTCCTTCACATCGGGAACCCCAGGGAGGATGACGGGGACTAAGTCTACTCTTGCTGAAGAACCCCTGAGAGGTACAGAGGTCAGCTCGGTCGTCACACTGCGGTTTGATCCCAGTGCCAAGGCCAATGGCAAGGTCAATGTCAATGCCAATGCCTAGAGCGCACATGATCAGTCTGATGTTTGCAGACGCACGTGGCTTAAGATGGCGGGAGAAGCTGGGATCGGTGGCTCAGCCTGTAATCCCGCGCTTTGGGAGGCTGAGGTGAGTGGACTGCCTGAGCCCGCAGGTTCGAGACTCACCTGGCCCACTTGGCGAGATCTCATCTCTACAATAAATCAAAAAATTAGCCGGGCATGGTTGCACACGCCTGTAGTTCCGGCGACGTGGAAGGCTGAGGCGGAAGGATCGCCAGAGCCCAGCAGATGGAGGCTGCGGTGGCCGGGAGCGGCCACTGCCCTCCAGCCTGGGCAATAGAGTGAGACTCCAACTCAAAAAAAAAAAAATGGCGGGAGAGCTGTGTCTGGGCCATCTGAGCCTGGCTCTGGGCCACAACAGGCGGTGGCCACAAAGATGCATGAACGACCCACTGGGGGACAGGGCCGAGTTCAAATCCGGGGGTGAGAACGGTGACATCCTCATGGCTAGAATGTAGAATTAGAGTCATTCGATTAGAATATGTGATTAGAACATCGTGATCACAATCATTAGAATCCACAATTGAAATATAGTCTTAGAATCATCTACAACGTGAGACCACCTCGAATGTTACTAATGATAAAATAATAATTCCTTTTTTTAAAAAAATGTATTTATTGAGTTGAGGATCTCATTCTGTTGCCCAGGCTGGAGCGCAGCGGTCTGGATCACGGCTCACTGCAGTCTCGACCTCCTGGGCTCGGAAAATCCTCCCACTTCAGCCTCCTGAGTAGCTGGGACTACAGGCACGCACCACCACGCCTGGCTAATTTTTTTTTTAAGAGACGTGGTCTTGCTATGTTGTCCAGGCTGGTCTTGAACTCCTGAGCTCAAGTGATCCTTCTACCTTGGCCTCCCCAAATGCTGGGATTACAGGCGTGAGATACCACACTGGACCTGTTATTATGATTTTAACAAAGAAACGCAATTTGCAAAAAACACTGAGCAAAGATGCCAGTTGCCTGCCAGGGTCTTTCCTACTTCTTGAGCACGAGAAACCTGATTTTATTGAGGGCAACAGCACACCCTTCTGAAAGATTATTATGTTCCCAGCCTCCTTTTTGACAGATGTGGTCACAGAATAAGGCCAGGCCAGTGACCCATGAGCAGAAGTGCAGGGTGGGGCTCCAGCCCCCCCCCAAGGGGAGCTGACTCAAATGGGAGGTGTGCTTCTTCTGCCAGTTTCTTTCTTCCTTCTCCTCCCTGGAACCTAGATGTGATAGCTGAACTCCAGCAGTCACGTGGGGCCACGAGGGGCCCTTGGGAATGGATACGGTGCCCTAGGATGGTAGTGCCAAAGGACTGAAGAAGAAGCAAAGTCCCTGGTCCCTGTGATATTTGCTTCCAGACTTCTTTGACGAGAAAAATAAACAAACACCTATGCTGTAAAAGATATTGCTATTTGGGACTCTCCTTCATATGAAGCCCAGGAGGTCAGTTTAGCTGGTGTGGTGGTGCACGCCCAGCTTCTCGGGAAGCAGAGGTGAGAGGAGCCTCTGAGCCCAGGAGGTCGAGGCTGCAGTGAGCTATGATCACCCCACTGCACTCCAGACTGGGCAGCAGAGTGAGATCCCATCTCTTAAAAAAAAAATTGGAAGTCACCAAAGAAGATATCCAGATGACAGATAAACAAATGAAAAGATGCTGTCCATCTCGTGCCATTAGGGGGCTGCAAATTAAAAATACCAGTGAGATACTGCTATCCACCCACTAGCATGGCTGAAATCCCAAACCCCAATTGCTGGCGAAGAGGTGGAGAAACAGGAACGCCCAGTCATCGCTGGTGGGAACAGAAATGGCACAGCCCCTGTGGAAGATGGCTTGGTGGCTTCTTATAAAACTGAATGTAGGCTGGGTTCGGTGTCTCAGCCTGTAATCCCGCACTTTGGGAGGCTGAGGTGAGTGGATGGCCTGAGCCCGCGGGTTCGAGACCCGCCCAGGCAACTTGGCCAGACCTCATCTCTACAATAAATAAAAAATGAGCTGGGCGTGGTAGCGCGCGCCTGTAGTTCCAGCTACTTGGAAGGCTGAGGACGTGAGCCCCCACGTCCGGCTACCTGGGAGGCTGAGGAGGGAGGATTGCCTGAGCCCAGGTGGTCGAGGCTGCAGGGGGGTGCAGGGGCCACGCCATCCTAGCCGTCCCACCCCCCTTTCAGATGGGAACAGGGCAGGTGACCCACCCACGAGCCCCAGCGTGGGAGAAGCAGTCCTGCACACGAACGTCTCAAGACGCAGATCCCACTCGGGCCTTTGGGCCGTGCCCGTGGCTGCCAAGGCGCCCTGACTCTGACCTTGGCCGGGCCTGGGCCGTCCTCCCAGCTGGCCTCCCTGGGTGTCTGCTTATGGTGGGCTATGATTGCACCCCTGCTCTCCAGCTTGGGCGACAGAGCAAGACCCTGATTCAAAGATTAAAAAGTGCATGATAGTAACGTCACAGACATCATTTCCCAGCAGGACTAGCTGCCCCACGGGCGGGGCTCACACTGCTCTGAGCCGGGCCTGGCATGGGGTCTCTAACGGGACTCCTCTGGGGAGTGGGTTCCAGCGCATTGGGCCTCTCACCCTCGGAGGCAGGAAGGACAGGCCTTGGGCCTTTTTAGTGAGCCGCGATTGGGTTCAGACGGCCCCACACCCCGTCTCCCCCCAGTTCCTTCTGAGCCCTAGGCAGACACCCAGGGAGCCCGGCTGGGGGTCAGCCCAGTCCCGGCCAAGCTCAGAGTCAGGGCGCCTTGGCAGCCACGGGCACGGCCCAAAGGCCTGAGTGGGATCTGCGTCTGGAGACGTTCATGTGCAGGACTGCTTCTCTCACACCGGGGCTCGTGGGTGGGTCACCTGCCCTGTTCCCGTCTGAAAGGGAGGTGGGACGGCTAGGATGGCGTGGCCCCTGCACCCCCCTGCAGCCAGCCAGGCGGGCGCTGAGAAGGTGCACAGAGGAGACAGGAGGGTCCCTGGAGAGAGGAGGCCTGGACGTGGGGTGACCGGCCCAGGGCCACGCGTCCAGGAGGGCTCGGCCCGGGGCGGCCCACACGGCAGGGGCTCTCCCTGCCTCCTGTCCACCTGAAGCCAGGCCGGGAAGGCCCTGAGGCCGCCGAATTCTAGTACATTCCTGCTGTCTCCAGCGTTTCTCCTGGGTCTGGGATGCCTCTGGGCGATGCTGAGCTCCACCCCGCTAGTCAGAGGCCTCAGGAGGGACAGGCTGGAGGACGGTCACCAGGCTCGGTCAGCGTGGGGAGAGAGACAGACGAGGAGAGAGACAGAGAGTGACAGAGAGAGAGAGAGACAGGGAGACAGAGGGTGATGGAGAGACAGAGAGACAGAGAGGGAGAGAGACAGGGACAGAGATAGAGAGACAGGGAGACAGAAAGGGAGAGAAGGAGAGAGAGAGACAGAGAGAGAGAGACAGAAACAGAGATCTAAAGATGGAGAGACAGAGATAACCACATATCGATAGAGACACAGAGAGAGAGGCACAGATGGAGAGACAGCAGAGGAAGAGACAGAGACAGAGAGACTGAGGGAGACACAGACAGGTAGAGAGAGCGGGAGAGAGAGACAGGAAGAGAGGGAGAGACAGAGAGAGACAGGGAAAGATAGAGAGACAGAGAGGAAGAGACAGAGGTGAAGAGATAGCGACGAGGAGACAGAGATAGAGAGACTGAGGGAGACACAGACAGCTAGAGAGACAGAGAGGGAAAGACAGGTGGGAAAAGGGCAGGACCCCTTCAGGCCTTGAGGAAAGAGTCCCCAGAGACCCAGAACCCCCCAGGCAGGGGTCTTGAGGGGCCCTCAGCGCCCCCGTCACGCCCACCACCTCACATCCTGGTCGGCCCCCAGCTTCCACGCCCTTGACCTGACCGAGCACCCTCACGCGTGGGGAATGCAACAGAGGCACCTGGCTTGGTGGGAAGGGTCTTGGACCCGGACACGTGGGCGCTGGGTGGGAAGAGGGGAGGCCCGGAGTCCCGACTCTGTGACCCCGGCCGGCTGCCGACCTCCCCGGTGGCCTTGGTGGCCAGACGTGAGGCTGCTGGCCTGGGGCACGGAGCAGTGCACACGGGAGCAAAGCCAGGCAACTGGATGGTAGGGACAGGAAGGTGTTGGTCCAGCTGGGGACGCCTGGGGGTGACGTGAGGCGGCCGGACCCTGAGGAGGGAGGCGCAGGCGGTGGGGGGAGGGTCTGGGCGAGTCTTCTGCCTGCCACGTACTCCTCAACGAACACACGTGCACGTCTGTCACCTCGGGGCCGTCCAAACCCCAAGAGGCCTGGGGACGTGGGGGAAGCCAGGCCCCCTGGACTCAGCGACACGTCCGGCCAAGAAGACCAGGTCCCCCGGGAGCAGAGCCGGGCCCAGAGCGTGGCCCGTCATCCCGTGGCCCTGCCGCCTCCCTGTCTCTGGGCCGGGCTGGGATCGGCTTGGGGGTCCACGTGGCTCGGCCGGGGAAGCCCCCAGACTCACAAGAACAGAGAGAGGAACACAAGGCTGGAATTTCCGTCTGAGACGGCAAAAACTTTCCAGCAGGCTTAGACCGGGCCTTTGGGTTTCCAAAATCTCTCTGCTCCTTCTAAGAGGAGCGATGCCCACGGGCCTCGGTCCCAGCACCTGCGTCCACCCCAGGGGGGCCCGGACCCTTCTCGGCAGTCACCCCTCCCAGGGCCGGCCGTGGGTGGGCTCCGTCCCCGTGAACTCCGCCGCCAAGGGAATACTGCGCCTCGGAGCCAACAGGAAACACACGGACCGTGGCTTCCCTCCCGCCCAAGTGCAAAAACCGGCTCGGGCAGGACCCAGAACTTTGCTGCCTGGTCCTTGTTACCAAGGAGCTGGTGTGAATCCTGGGAAGGACAGAGTGTCCGGTGGGGAGAAGCCATGCCGGGGCCTGGGACATCAGACCCTCTGCCCGGACGGGTGGGACTGCCGAGGGTAACTCACGCATCGCGTGCGTCCCAGAGACCTCTCCTCGCTGGACCCTGCGGAGAACAGCTCAAGGGTCTGGCTCTGTCCCTACTAACGGCTCAGGGGTGTCCCCCACCCCAAGACTCCAGGCAGCGACACACAGTCCAGGCTGAGTTCTGACGGCGGGGCACTCCCCGGACCCTCGGGGATCACCCCGTGAAAGCCCCATGGCTGATGAGTGTCGAATTCCAGGTGAAAAATTAGGCTGCTTTGCCGATGGCGTCGCCCGTGTGGCTGTGCCCGGCCCTGGTTTTTCACTGGCTTGGAGCTCAAACTCAAACTCAGAAGACCCTTCCGGATCCTTCCACCTCACTTACTGTCCCAGCCCCCACCCCTGGGCTCCAGCAAATCGTGGGGGCCTAAATCAGCGAGACCTCTTTGACAGACTGGGCTTTGCAAGCCCAGTTTCTCTCTCTTGGATTTCACAGCTCCCCATCCTCACAGGACTGAGTCATGCCTTCTTAGGGTTGCCTCCTCCAGGAAGCCCTCCCAGATTCATAGAAGGCGTGGTCCCGCCCCGCCTCAGGGCTGCTGCAGCATTCCCATGTGTCTGCCCAATATCTCTCCCCTGGTTCTCTGGGGGCAGTCTTCAATTCTCTCTTTGGCCAGATTTCAGTGTCTCTTGAGCTGGGCACCATGGGCACAGTCGACCTATTCCGAGTAGTTCTTGAGATAGTTCACAAGATCAGAACCACTTGGAGGCTGCTGGTAGGGGGTCCCGCCTTTTCCCGTGCCCCCCGCCCTGAGCCACCTGCACACACACACTTAATCCACATTTTGAGACCTTCGGTCCTCAGTCTCTACCATCTTGCTGACGGTGACCAAAGGACAGCTTCAAGGGATCTACGTACATTTGGGAGGGGGAGCCCAGGGCATGCCCCCCAAGGAGGGCCTGGTGGGGACAAGCTGGATGCCTTGGGGTCCTCCCTGCAGGAGCCGGCTGGGCCAGCCTGTGCTTCTGCCTAGTCCATGGGACCCAGACTCCATGTGAGTCTTCAGCAAATGCTGCGGGTGCCCACCCAGGCCCCCAGGTGCTGAGGGTCTTGGCCACTTTTGCAGTTGGAAGCCCCCACCCTGCCGCTCAGGAGGTTCCAGGACCTCCCCCAGGGGCAACCCACACCGGTGACTGATGGACAGAGGCCAAAAAGCCGACACCAGCCCCAGAAGGCACGGCGCAGAGAGGTCTGTGCCCTGATCTGCCCTGCGCACCGGGTGGGCTGGGTCCTTTCCCTTAGCCTCACACTGCCGCCTCCTCCCTGGTAGGTGTCCCCCGAGAGCCCTCACTCCATCACCCCCAGGCACCGCCATCCCTGCCTCGGGCTCTGTGTCCGGGGAGCCCGGCCTCCGCCATGCCATACGCGCCTTGGCTAGGTCCGACCTTCCCCCGCCCCGGTGACCGCACCTTGGGCAAACAGGGCAGTCCAGAGGGTGTGACCCATCTCAGCACTTCAAACACCCCATCCGTCTGGTCGGGACACTTGGGGCCTGGACCCAGTTCTCAGAAGCAGCCAGACGGTGGCATTAAAAAAAGGGTAGTTTCAAAAATTGGAAGCAACCCCCGTGTCCATCAGCTAGTGGACGGATCCACGAGAGGGGGTCTAGGGGTCGTCTAGGGGTGCTATTCAGCCGTAAGAGGGAACACATTGAGGACACGTGTCACAGCACAGATGACCTCAGAGATATCAGACTGAGTAGAAAAAGCTGGTCACAAGCGGCCAGATCTTGAATGATTCCGTTCAAAGTGTCCAGAAAAGAAAAATCCATAAAGACAAAAAGGAGACCAGCAGTTGGCCGGACAGTGGTGCAATGAATTACCAAGACGTGGCCACAAGACATCTTACTGGGATGATGGCACGGTCTACCGCTTGGCCCAGCGACGTCTTTGACTTGGATACTCACGATCGGTGAGTCCTATGACACACACAATACAGCCCAATAACGTTATGTATGCTTTCTCTCCCAGTGGTTTTTATTCTGGGATGGATTTTCTGGATGTGAGTTTGGACAAGACCACCAATGTCTCTATGTTTTTATTTTCTTCACTAAAAGGCAGGTAAAATCCTTGGCATCGGCTATCTGGTTTGCAAAAGCATTACAGGTTTTTGGGGTTGAATCACACAAAAGAAAAGGTCTCCATTCTTTGTTGGTTCTTTGGTTCAGACCCACAGTCCAGACTCGAAACTCCGGCGAGAAGTCGTGTCCGGCGAGAAGTCGTGTCCGGCGAGAAGTCGTGTCCACCGTCAGCACGGACAGATCCTTGGGGCATGTGGTTTCAACACGATGCTCGTGCTTAAAACACAAAGAGGCTTGATGTATTCCTTAGAACTCCTGGATCCACATCTGATGAAAAGCTCATCAGAAATGCAGGCTCTTGGCTGGGTACGGTGACTCAAGCCTGTCACCCCAGCACTTTGGGAGGCTGAGGCAAGAGGATTGCCTGAGCTCAGGGGTTCGAGAGCAGCCTGAGCAACTTGGTGAGATCTCATCTCTACAATAAATAAAAAAATTAGCAGGGAGTGGTGGTGCGTGCCTGTAGTTCCAGCTACTTGGAAGGCTGAGGTAGAAGGATTGCCTGAGCCTAGCAGGTTGAGGCTGCAGTGGCCGTAAGCGTGCCGCTGCACTCCAGCCTGGGCAACAGAGTGAGACTCCAACTCAAAAAAAAAAAAAAAGAAATGCAGGCTCCTGGCTCCGGCCCAGACACAGTGAATTAGAATCTCAGGAGTGCGGTGTTTGTAGATAATTTGTACCATCGCCGTGATCCCAGCTCAGTTGGTTCAAAAGGGCAAATTCCTCTGGTCCACCCATCTCTGGGCCTGAAACCGTGAATATGAACGTTCTGCTGGGTTTTGACTGATTCTTTGGCTGCAGGAGTGGACTGTTTCTCGCAAGAAACTGGGGCACTGATATGGTGAGATTGTCACGGCAACTCCGGACTTCCAAAAGCACGCGTGACATGGGGCCATCAAATCTGCATTTTCACAGTATCCCCAGAGTTTCTCGGGTGCTGTGCACAGATGAGATTCCCAGGCTGCAGAAACCTTTGGCCTAACTTTGCAAAACAAGCCTGTCCGTGGCTGTTGAGGGTGACTGCAGACGGACCCCTCACCTTGCCAAGTCACCCTCGAAAAAACCAATTTGTTATCCAAGGAGCACATTTTAGGCTGAGGACCGGGAGGGGGACGGGTCCAACGCTGGCTGCCGCAGACCCGTGAACACACAGACCCCGACGGCCGAATCCAGGAATCCCGGGAGCGTGGTGTTTGTAGATAACTTGCACCATCGCCGTGATCCCAGCTCAGCTGGTTTAAAAGTGCAAATTCCACTGGTCCACCCATCTCTGGGCCTGAGGCCGTGAATTTGAACATTCTGCTGGGTTTTGACCGATTCTTTGACTGCAGGAATGCACTGGTTCCTGCAGGTAACTGGGGTGCTGGTCATGGTGAGATTGTCACGGCAACTCCTGCTTCCAAAAAGTTCATGTTACATGGGACCATCAAGAACGGGGGGGACCATGCAGCCCTTCGGGGTGGCTCCCCAGGAATGAGAGGGTGCAAAGAGGTGGCTTTCATGGAAGGCGGACACCCCCAAGGTAAAGAGTAGCTGAGCTCTGCAACCAGGACGCTGTCAGACAATGCCATTGTCTCCGGCCACCTAGTGTCCTGCAGGCCTGGACAATTGTCCTGAGAGTTTGATGAGAGATTAGGTGATGGGGAGAGCTGGAACTCTCTGGCCATCTCACGGCTGGCAGGCTGACCTGGAGCCCTGGCTCTGGCTTCCCCTGTGATAGCAGGAGACATGCAACCACCACCGAGGCCTGGACCTAGGCCCTCTGTCCTGCCCTGCAGTGGTTCCCCGCCCCCCCCCCGGCAGGGGCAGGGG
>NW_007041372.1:68809-105015 GCF_000164805.1 Carlito syrichta
GGGTGGCCCCCACTTCCCCACACCCCTCCGAAGGGCAGGAGGTGAGCCCAGAGACTGTGACCCAAGAGAAGGGCTGGGGAACTCTGGGACATTGGAGCAGATGGTGTCTCAAGGCATGGTGGGACGGGCTGTGTCTCCCAGCAGAGGCCGCGAGCACGAACCAAGGGCAGGGAAGACGAGGAAGCCCCAGCACAGCGATCCTGGTGCGGAGAACCAGGGGCACGTGGGTCCTGTCACCCCGCTCAGCCCACAGCCCGAGGGAAAGAGAAGCCATCAGCCAGGCCTCTCAGTCAGAGAGTGGCACAGTCTGTGCTGCAGGGCGGGGGACACTCTGGGAGGACCCAGGGAAACCGACGTCAGGTCAGACGGAAAGTTTGTTACCGAGCGGGCGCGGTGGTGACTTACATCTGTCATCCCAGCACTTTGGGAGGCCGAGGCGAAGTGAATTGCCTGAGCCTGCGGGTTCAAAACCAACCCGGGCAACTTGGCGAGACCTCGTCCCTACAATAAAACTAAAATTAGCTGGGTGTGGTGGCGCGTGCCTGTAGTTCCGACTACAGGAAGGCTGAGGAGGAAGGATAGCTGGAGCCCAGAAGGTTGGCGCTGGGGTGGCCGTGAGCACGCCACTGCACTCTAAACTGGGTGACGGAGAGAGACTCCAACTCAAAAAAAAAAAAAAGAAAAAGAAAAAAGAAAGCTTGTGATTAACGTAGGTTCCTGCATGGGGCCTAAAATGATCACAGACTGACAGACTGGGTGGCTCGTGACAGGAGTGACATCTTCTCTCACAGTGCTGGCAGCCAGAAGTCCAAAATCGCGGTGTCGGCAGGGCCACGCTCCCCCTGAAGGCTTGAGAGGAGAGACTTCATGGGAAGAAGGTGGAGGGCCAGGATCCCCCAGGTAGGAATCCAGGCGGAGAGGCGGGTGTCAACTCGTGGAAGAGGCGTGCGTGGCTGGGGGTGCCTGCTGTGAGGTCCTCAAATACCGGGAGACGGGGTCACAGATGGCAGGTGGTGGTCACCCCCAGCCCCCCCCACGGTCATTATGCCCGGGTAATAAAAACCAAAACATCCACTGGGTGCTTTTTGCATATCAGATGCTCTGTTAAGTGTTTTACATTCAATCCTCCCTGAAACTGCGTGAAGAGAGGCTGGCTCCCACTTTTCAGATGAGAAAATTGAGGCTCAGAAAGGGTCTGTGGATTTGCTCATGGTCCTGCGTCACTGACTGAATGCTTATGACGAAGACCCCCTTTCCTCTGAGCTCTGGAGAGAGGATGCAAAACAACCACGACGACCCAAAGGCTCATGGTCAGCTGGGCGCAAGAGGGCTCCCCTACGGCCCTCCAGAGACTGTCACCGTGAACACTCTCACCCACAATTTTTTTTTTGAGTCGGTGGTCAGTGAAACAATTAGGCCCACCACACCCTTGACCTCCTTGGCTCAGGCAATCCTCCCACTTCAGCCTTCCGAGGAGCTGGGACTACAGATGCATGCCACCAGGCCCAGATAATTTTTTGTAGAGACGAGGTCTCGCTCTGTTGCCCCCCAGGCTGGTCTCGAACTCCTGGACTCAAGTGATCCTCCCACCTCGGACTCCCAAAATGCTGGGTGACAGCCTCAGCCACCATGCCTGGACCACAGCTCTTTATCTGTCTGTCCCCTGGCTAGATTATGAGTTCTTGGTGTCCACCCCACTGTGTCTTTGTACTTCTTACATCTGTAGCCACCAGTGTGGAGACCGGTACCAAGCTCCGGCTCCAGAAACGTTTGCTGGAGGCCTGAGTCTGTCCAGCCATGGAGGCCAGGAAGGGATTCACCTGTCTCCCACCAAAAGCCCAGGGGACAGCTACAAGCATTGGCACGTGGCCCTTCTGGGATGCCCTCAGGGACCCAGATGCTTCCCACTCATTCAATCATTCATCCATCCAAGCATGTATCGCGTCCCCACCGTGGGCTGGACTCAGGGGCGGAGCTGGCTGAAGATTGCGATGGGGTGTCAGGGGAAAGGGGTCAGAGGCTCCAGGATCCTGGGCCGAGCCCCGGGAGGGATGGAGAGGCTGTGTCCTCCACCGAGCTGGGACGGGCGTGGTGCAGCCGATTGGAAGGAAGGATCAGAAACTCCGTCTCCAAGACTTCAGCCTGGGGAGGTCTGTCCATGGGACATCCGAGGGGACACTGACCGGGCACAAGGGATGAGAGGGCTAGGGCAGAGCTGGGGAGTGGAGCCATCGGCCTGTGGCTGGTGCTCAGAGCAGTTTGTGGGTCCACGTGTCCTCGGGGTTGCAAGGTGGCAGGACACCGCTTCCAGAGCCCGTCCCTGTCCTGGACAGGAAGAAGGCGCCGGGGCAAAGCTATCCTGGGAATCCCACCTGGTGGCTTCCACAAAGCTGTCCTGGGACTTCCACCTGGTGGCTTCCACAAAGCTGTTCTGGGACTTCCATTCAGTGGCTTCTGCAAAGCTGTCCTGGGATTCCCATCTGGTGGTTTCTGCAACTATCCTGGGACTCCCACCCAATGACTTTCACAAAGTTGTCTTGGGACTCCCACCCCGTGGCTTCTGCAAAGCTGTCCTGGGACTCCTAACTGGTGGTCTCTGGTTCCTATGTTTAGAACTGGCTCCCACATATCTGTCGGCTGCTCATATGTCTTTTTTTTTTTTAAAACGCCTATTCATGTCCTTTGCTCACTTTTTGATAGGATTGTCTGTTTTTTTTCCTTTCAGCTCGTTTGAGTTCCTTGTAGATCCTGGATGTAGGCCTTTATCAGATACATAATTTGCAAGTATGTTTTCCCATTCTGTGGGTTAGCTCTTTACTCTCATGATGGTTTCTTTGTGTAGAAGCTTTACAGTTTGATGAGATTCCACTTGTCTCTCTTCTCTTTTTCTTTTTTTTTTGAGTTGGAGTCTCACTCCGTCACCCAAGCTGGAGTGCTATGGCATGCTCACAGCCACCTCAGTGTCGACCTGCTGAGCTCTGGCGATCCTTCCACCCAGCCTTCCAAGTAGCTGGAACTATAGGTGCGCACTACCACGCCCAACTAATTTTTTTATTTTATTGTAGGGACGAGGTCCCACCATGGTTGCCTGGGCTGGTCTCGAACCTGTGTTATCTTATCTTTTATGGCATTGGATTTTGGGGATTTGATCAAAATTGATTGGCGATCCCTAAGAGAACTAAAAATTGAGTTTCCATACGATCCAGCAATCCCTCTCCTGGGAATATACCTGGAGGAACATCAATCCTTCTACAAGAGGACACCTGCACACACATGTCTATTGCTGCACTATTCACAACAGTAACAACACGGAATCCACCCTATTCTCCACCAAAGGTGGACTAGATAAAGAAAATGTGGTACATATACATAATGGAATATTATGCAGCCATAAAGAAGACCAATATCGTGGGACTCGCAGAAAATTGGATGGATTCAGAGACCATCATGCCTGGTGATCTATTCCAGAAGCAAAGAACTGAGTACTGCATGTTCTCGCTCATAAGTGGGACCTGAACATTAATCACATTGGCACAAGGGAGCGGTCGGCGGTTGACAGACACTGCCAGGGAGGGGGAGGGAGGTCGTGTCCCATCACAAAGAGTACCTGGTTCTAAAACAGGAGAAATGAGGGCCAGCTGGAGGTCCAAACTTTACCTGCGCGCAGCTGGCTTGTGTAGCCAATTCTGATTTGCACCCTACCTGTCTACGAAAAAAAAAAATAACTGGTTCCCATGGCCACAACTTACCTGCAAAAGAGCAGGACAGGAGGACCGTCAGGGAAGGGGCTGTGGGAATCTCTTGGGAAGGCTACAGGGTCAGTCTTTCAGAAAGAAGGTGAGGGGGGGATATGCAGAAATAGACCCCTGAGGGCCATGACCCTGGAGATCCCCCGGGGTGGTGCAGGGGTCTTATGAAATAACAGCAAGACTGATGTGATGTCACGCTGTCCTAGGCCAGATCTAAGCTGCTACCAGGCGAGGGACGGACATTAAAAATAAAAAGAAACTTAACAGCTGAAGGCACTCAACACTAGACTGCAGACATTGGACTTCTCAGTCCCTGAAGCAGGGTTTTCAGTCTCCAGGCTGTTGACATTGGGGGCTGGTGATTCTTTGTGGCAGAGGCTGTCTAGAGCCCTGAAGGATGTCTAGCAGCCACCCTGGCCTCCACCCACCGGACGCCGGTGGCATCCCTGCCTCCAGGTTGGGACAGCCAAAAACATCTCCAGATATGGCCAAATAATCCCCAGGGGGAAGAGTGCCCTGGGTGAGAACAACTGCTTTGAAGAATCAGAAGGAATTCTTAGCTAAGTTTCGCGTCACTAAAAGAATAATTTATAAAGTGTGTTCACACGTGTCCATCTGTGTTTGGTCCTCTCCACAGGGGGGACAAGCAGGGACGGTCACACCCCAGGGCACCAGGTAGCCCGGAAATATTTTTCACAAGAAGAAAATTATACACACACACACACACACACACACACACACACGCAGAGACGAAGGAGGGGAAACCCCACAAAACCAGTTTTTTTAATAAAAATTGTGCATTAAAAAAATCGGGGGACCGGGCTTGGTGACTCAGTCTATCATCCCAGCACTTTGGGAGGCCGAGATGAGTGAATTGCCTGAGCCCGCAGGTTCGAGACCCAGCCGGGCTACTTGGCAAGACCTTGTCTCTACAATAAATAAAAAACTAGCCAGGTGTGGCAGGCACACCTGTAGTTTCAGCTACTTGGGAGGCTGAGGCGGAAGGATCACCGGAGCCCAGCAGGTTGAGGCTGCAGTGGCCAGGAGCAGCCACTGCACTCCAGTCTGGGTGACAGAGTGAGACTCCAACTAAAAAAAAAAAAATGTGTGTTTAAATTTCAGTCGCCTTCAAAGTCCTCTCCGTTGGATACAATACACCTACTGGAATGCTTTCTCCACCGCTCAGGACAATTTTTGAACGTGTCCATTTTGATGCCTTTGAGGGTTTCTGCCGTTTTTTGTTTCCCCTCTTCCACATGGGGCAAAACGTTTCCCTTGGGGGACTTTTTTCATCAGGGAAACAAACAAACAAAAAAAGTCGCTTGGGGAGAGAGATCGGGTGAATAGGGAGGGTGGGCACAGGGTCATTCGGTTTGTGGTCAAAAAGTACTGAGCATTCCTTGTGATGGGGACAGGTGCATTGTCACGGTGGAAGAACCAGTCACAAGTTTGCCGCAAACTCGGGACATTTCTTCTGCAACGCAGCCTCTCACAACAACGCCAGCTAGTCCACGGAGGCCCATGGGTTTCTAGAACACTCATCTAGTGGGGAAAGCCTGGACCACCAGGGGCCCACCCTTCAAGAGATAATTCCGAGTTTTTTGGGGACTCCTCATATATAGACACATACCGACCTACAGTGCATGGTTGGAACCCTCTTTTCTCTTGTCCGAGTCCTGTGCTTGTTCTTATCGATGGGAGCCACTCTGGCGTCACCTCTGCCACTGAGCACTCATGGGTCACACCTGACATAGTTTTGGCTGGGTGACCTGACCCTACTGTCCTTCCTTGCTGGGTCTGTCTGTCTGAACAAGCCGGGCTTGTTCCCCCACATTGAAGCTTCTTTCTGTCTTTTTCTTCCACCTTTATTTTAGATTCAGGGGGTGCACATGCATGATCGTTACATGGATGTATTGTGTCATGGTGGAGATTGGGTCTAGGAGACCCATTTCCCAGATAGTGAATATTGCACCCCACAGGTAATTTCTGAACCCTCATCCCACCCCGCTTATTGGTGTCCCCAGCATCTATTATCTCCATCTTTGTGACCATTTAGTTCTCATGTATGAGTGAGAACTTGCAGCGTTTGGTTTTCTGTTTCTGGGTCAGTTCACTCAGGGCGATGATCTCTGGCCCCGTCCGTGTTGCTGCAAAGGATGTGGCTTCATTCCTTTTTAAGGCTGCTGGATAAGAAAACATGGTCCACGCATCCCAAGGCCTCTCCTTCTGTGTGCTTTTGTGACCTGGTGACCGGGTGTGGCCCTCGATGGCCCAGCAGAAGTGGCTACGGGGCCAGGAGGGCAGCATGGCCAATTGCAGGGCTGGGGCTGCAACCCCAGGGTGTGGAGGGATCTTGACCTGCAGGTTGCAGGGACAGGTGGACATTCTGGACATTTCTAAGAGTCAGATAGACCCTTATGCAGCCTGGGGCCAGAGAGGGGAGAGCTGTGACCATGGCTGGAGGCAACTCTGCTTGGGGCCACAGCGCTGGGTGGGTCTGGGGTCTCCAGGGTGTGAGCCCTATCCCAGGACCAGGCATGTGGCCACTGCCTTCTGGTCTTTAAAAATTTATATCAGCCGGGCTCGGTGGCTCAGCCTGTAATCCCGCGCCTTGGGAGGCTGGGGTGAGTGGATTGCCTGAGCCCACGGGTTCGAGACCCGCCTGAGCAACTTGGTGAGACCTCATCTCTACAATAAAGTAGAAAATTAGCTGGACACGGTAGTGTGTGCCTGTAGTTCCAGCTACTTGGAAGGCTGAGGTGGGAGGATCTCCTGAGCCCAGCAGTTCGAGGGTACAGTGGCCGTGAGTATGCCACTGCACTCCAGCCTCAAAAAAAAAAAACAAAAAACTAAAAAAAAAAACCCCAACAACAAAAAACCTTATATCAGATTCGTCAAATTCTATGCACACACGTGTTGTGAAAAGTTACAAAACTTCAATTTATAAGCTTAATCAACACACAACAAGAACCCAGGTCATATTTGCCTCAAAAGATCAGAAAATCAAATTGAATAGAATCCCATATGGGGTGGGGTGGGGTGCAGGTTCTATGTATAAAGGTAAGTATTTCTTTTTTTAAAACGAGGTAATCCTATGTGTACTATTTCGTAAGTTGCATTTTTTTTTAGTCAATAGAGTTTATTTTAGAACATTTGTTTTTAATTGTATTTTTAATTAGAAAATCATCGTAGATATTTATGGGATGTAATGTGATTTTCAAAAAATTGTATTGTAGAAACGAGGTCTCACCTAGTTGCCCAGGTTGGTCTCGAACCCGTGGGCTCAGGCAATCCACTCGCCTCGGCCTCCCAAAGTGTTGGGATGACAGGCTGAGCCACTGAGCCTGGCAATGTGATGTTTTGATATATGTTTAGAATGTGGGCTGCGCCCTGCATGCTGGCTCACACCTGTCATCCCAGCACTTTGGGAGGCTGAGGCAGGAGGATCGTTTGAGTCCAGGAGTCTGATACTAGCCCGGGCAAGGTAGTAAGACCTCATCTCCATAAAAAATACTTAAAAAAAATTAGCCAGGTGCGGTGATTTGCACCTTTGCTCTCGGAGTTAGATGAGCGCTTTTGGGCATTGTTAAGTAAGTGGGAACTTGAACCCCTGAAACAGAAGAGCAGAGAGGGCCTCCAAGCAGGTGGACCAGGAGCTGTGGGAATCAGCAACGCCATGGTGAGGGGTGCCCACAGGTGGTCCCTGAACCCACAGGCTGGTTTCCTTGTGGCTTTGCTCTGCTTTTCCTGGTGGTAGCCACCCTCTGCATGCTCAGAGCCACTTGGCTGCTATTTGGATAGGGTCTGTTTAACCTCTCCGAATCTTACATCAAAATGGGGTCCCCAGTGTTGGAGGCGGGGCCTCGTGGGAGGCGGATCCCTCGCGAATGGCTTGCACTGTCCTCATCGTCATGAGTGAGTTCTTGCTCTGTTCGTTCCTGCAAGAGCTGGAGGTTATTGGCCGGGCTAGGTGGCTCAGCCTGTCATCCCAGCACTTTGGGAGGCCAAGGTGAGTGGATTGCCGGAGCCCTCAGGCTCGAGACCCCCCCGGGCAACTTGGTGAGACCTTGTCTCTACAATAAATCAAAAATTAGCATGGCGTGGTAGCGCGCGCCTGTAGTTCCAGCTACTTGGAAGGCTGAGGCGGAAGAATTGTCAGAGCCCAGCAGGTGGAGGCTGTGGTGGCCGGGAGCGTGCCACTGCACTCCACTCTGGGCGACAGAGTGAGACTCCAACTCAAAAAAAAAAAGAGCTGGAGGTTACAAAAAGCCTGGCACCCCCTTGCTTCCTCTCTTGCCATGCAATCTGCACGTGGCTCCCTTTCCCCTTCCGCCATGAACGGAGACTTCCCGAGGCTTCACCAGACATGGATACTGGCATCATGCTTTCTGTGCAGCTTGGAGATCATCAGTCAAATAAATTACTTTTTTTGTGAAATTTCCCAGCCTCAGGTGTCCCTGTGTAGACACACCAAATAGAAGAAGACAACAGTCCAAAGGTGGGTGGGATTTCTCAGCCCTGGCATCAAAAACAAACAAACAAACAAACAAACAAAAAATTAGATAGACCCAGCTCCTTCCAGGCATAGGTTGCAGGAACTGGCTTCTGTTTCCAGTCTTGTGTGACCACTCCTGGACCCCTGCCAGACAGGCAGCATTATGACCCTACTTTATTTCTTTTCTTTTTTTGAGTTGGAGTCTCACTCTGTCGCCCAGGCTGGAGTGCAGTGGCACGCTTACGGCCACCCTAGCGTCGACCCGCTGGGCTCCAGCAATCCTTCCACCTCAACTTTCCATGTATATGGAACTACAGAAACACACTACCACATCCCGCTAATTTTTTATTTATTGTAGAGAGGAGGTCTTGCCAAGTTGCCTGGGCTGGTCTCAAACCTGCGGGCTCAGGCAACCCACTCTCCTCAGCCTCCCAAAGTGCTGGGATGACGAACTGAGCCACCGAGCCCGGCCTTGACTGCACTTTCAGGGAGTGGAGACTGAGGACAGGTGACTGAGCGACCTGTCCAAGGTGACCAGGCCACTAAGGAGCAGACTTGGGGTCTTTTGGTCTTGTGCTCAGGGATGCATCTGGTAGGGCCCTTCCTGGCTGCACAGGGAGCCTGGCCGGCTGCAGAGGTGAGCCACCATGCTCAGTTGAGCATGCCTGCAGTGCCACACTCTGCTGCTGCCATCTTGAAATTATTAGGAGAACGTTGGGCCCTTGAACTTGAACCAGGGGTCATGCATTTTCACTTTGCTCCTGGCCTAGCAAGTGTTGTAGGTCTGAGCTACCCCTGGCTTTGATCTCCCCACCTGCAAGATGAAGGGGCGGGGCTAGATCAGAATTTCCTGACCTGCGTTTCTTGGAAACTTTGGGACCTCGTGGTGCGGGGACAAAATTCTTCCGTGAGAAGGGGCTGGGCCTGGCAGGGGGCGGGCCTCGGCGGTGGGGCGGGGCCTGGCAACAGAGGGGTGGAGCTCTCTGGGGGCGTGGCTTTCCAGGGGTGGAGCTTTCAAGGGGCGGGGCTATCTGTGAGAAAGTCTTCCTGGGGCTGGGGCTGCCTGACGGTGGTTGGAGCCTGGTCTGCGGGAAGTGGCATCACCTCCACATCCCCAGGCCTATTGGGGGGGGTCCCTCGAAAAGTGAGCTTGTAAAATGACACGCCCGTTCTTCTCTTGTCAAAGACCGGAGTGGTTCTGCACATCCAGGGATCTGTGTCGCCAGAAAAGCTTGCTTTTTTAGAAACGCAAAGTAGGCATTGGTGTTTTCGACATTTCTTAGATCACCCAAGCCTTTAGAGGCGTGGAATATCTGCAGAATGTCCTTTGGGGCTGATTTTCTGTCTTCTTCTGACCATCCCCAGAGTGACCACGCATCATGCAAGAACATTCAGAGACAGAGCACGCGGGTGCAAATCCTTGCAGGCAGGGAGAACTGGCCACCCCGGACGGACATGGTTCCAGGGACAGGGAAGTGGCCCGAATCATGACTGCCCTACTTTCCAACACATCCTCTGACCCAGAACAGCAGACCAGAAGCACCTCTTACCCACCACTGGCGCCCTGGGGATATGCCCTGCCTGCTTTGAGCTGTTGGTGAATCCTTAAGCCACGTTCAGGGTCGCGTCTCAGAGGGCATGGCCACTGTGGAATCCTGAAGTTGCCCAGCGCAGGGCGGGCACCCAAACAGAAGCAGCGTGACCCTCCCAGGCTGGCTGGGCCTCAGACAGCTGATGTTTCATGGGGCACTAATTCCTGCATGACTCAGTCCCCCTGCCCCCCACCCCACTACCTTCCTGAACTAATGCGGCCGGTGTGACATTTTCGCATTGGACTCGGAACTTGCCAGTTGGATTTTAGGAAGGGCTGTTAGCCAGACACGTGGAGGACATCTTTTCACTGGCTTGTCGGTCATTCATGAATCTCCTTGCGAGAAGTGTCTTTTCAGACCCTCTGCCTACTTTAAAACTAAGCAGTCTTTTTACTGTATTGATCGATTGATTGATTGATTTTTAGTTTACCTAGAAGCTGCTTTATGAAAGTGGGTGCTCCTATGCCTTGTTTATTTATTTATTTATTTTAGAGATGAGGTCTCGCCAAGTTGCCCGGGCTGGTCTCGAACCCGTGGGCTCAGGCAATTCACTCGCCTCGGCCTCCCAAAGTGCTGGGATGACAGGCTGAGCCACCCCGACCTCCCCTTCCTATGTCTCTTTATTATTGTTTTCTCAGGGGCCACTGCTGTTATTATGCTTCCTGACATATGTAAAGCGTGCTTCTCCCGTGATGCCTTGGTGTGTTCTCGGCAACCCTCACTGATCTCTCTTTTGAGGGTGGGAGTGGGACCCCAAACAGCTAGGGGCACCAGGAGAGAGAGGGCACCAGGACACTAGCAGGATGAGGTGGCTCCTGGCGCCAGCGCCTTCTTCTGACCATCCCTGGGTCCAGTCCGGCCCAGCCCCCTGGTTAAAGCTCCATGCCATGTGGGTGAGTCCCTGCACAGTTGAGCCCAGGACAGAACTTGGCCACAAGGGACCATCAGAGGCCCAGAAGCTTCAAAGGAGGGCCCAGGAGGGTGGGGGCGGGGCCTACCAATGGGCGTGGCCTGGAAGTGGGCGGGTCCTGGTGGGGAGGGACATCTGGTAGCAGAGCCTGGGCGGGTTGGAACAGGGGTGGAGTTGTTGGGGGTGGGGCTTTCCGGGGGTGGAGCCGCCAGGGCTCGGGCCTATCTGGGGCAAAGGCCTCCCTAGGTCTAGGCCTGGTGTGGTTGGAGCCAGGTCTGTTGAGCACCCCTGGCCTGAGCCTGACATTCAAGAGACTAGACCAAGGTCAGGGCAGGAGGTAAGGCTGGGGCTTGGCGGGTTTCTTCATGTCATTGGAAGCCACAGTCCTAGGTGCCTGGCATTGACTGACTTCAGGGGTAGTCCTGACCTGGGACATGAGGGAATGACCTTGGGGCTTTCTAGGGTCAGCACCCCCAGACGGCCTAGAACGCTGTACCCAAACCCGAGCCTTCGCTCCTTCCCAGGGTTTCTAGTTCCCATACACTCATTCAGTCATTCAACAAACTTTAGTGGATATGAATGCTGGGGACACAGCTTTAAGCCAGTGTCATCAGCCTTGGCCCTGGCCTCTTAGCTTCCCAGGTGAGACAACACTGAGCAAGAAACCACGACACAGGAAGAGACTTGTCAGGGAGTAAAATTGCTCCAAGGAAAATCAACTTGGCCCGTGGCCTGTGGGCTGGGTGAGTGTGCCCTGTCCCAGGCAGGTGGACCAGGTTCTGATGACATTCCCAGGAGTCACGCAGGAAGGCGGAGCGTCTCTGGGCTCCCAGACACACATGCCCCACCCAGAATTCCCAGATATGCCAAATCCCAGGCCTCAAAATGCCCGGCCCTCTCAGTCCTCACCCCATGGAACAAATATGAACTTCCTACCAGAGGGCTTAGAAGGAACACAGGGGCCGGCCATTATGATGTTTCCCAAGCAGATCAAGCAGTCTGATGCCTCAGTTCCAAGAGGCCAACGCTTTGCCAGCACCGATGTCAGCCTCCGGTTGTGGGGAGAGGATGGCCACACCTGGCGGCCCTGCCAAGGTGGGCATGTGGACCAGCCTTCCCTGAGATGCCATGTTCTTTGTTTCCCTGTGGAGAGATTCCACCAAGATCCTGGGGGATGTTTTTAAGAAGAAAACCCAAGTTCCCCACCTCCCATCATCCCACACGCTTCATTTCATGCTCACCTGTGAGCGCCTCTGGGCGCACTTTCAGCTCTGGGCTTGGCCCAGAGTCCCAGGCTGGGGCGTGCAGGACATATAAAAACGCAGTCCTGGCCAGGCGCGGTGACTCACACCTATAATCCTAGCGCTTTGGAAGGCCGAGGTGGGAGGATTGCTTGAGCCCAAGGGTTTGAGACCAACCCGGGCAACATAGCGAGACTTTGTCTCTACAAGAAAAGAATCAAAAAATTAGCTAGATGTGGTGGCTCACACCTGTAGTCTCAGCTACTCAGGAGGCTGAGGTGGAAGGATCGCCTGAGTCCGGAAGGTCAAGGCTGCGGTGAGCTGTGAGTGTGCCACTGCGCTCTGGTCTGGGCAACAGAGTGAGACCCACAGTCCTTATTCTGGAGCAGTGGGTTGGTCCAGGGTAGGGGACAAACAGATGACAATGTGCTTTCCCAGGGACCCAGCTGTGAGGCAGTTGGTCCCATCTGAAGATTCAGGGATATGTCTCGGAAGAAATGATGCTGAGACTTCAAGAATGGTCAAGAATTTGCAAGGAGGAAACGATGGAAAGGCCTTTCAGGCACAGGGAACACGAAGGTATTGACATCGCATCACACCCAGAGAATAAGAGAAACAGGACAGGTGGAGGCAGGGGACCAGGAGGGCCTTGGGGCCCTGCAAGGGGACACCCCAGCCCCTGCCCAGCCCCTGCCAGCGTCTGCCTCGTGGGAATCTGGTTCAGTGCTGGTCTATCTTTACAGTCTTCAAGAGAAGCTAGAACTCTGGATATTTACGTAAAAGCCTCCGGACTTTTAACTGTCTGCCAGCAATTAAAAAACCAAGGGCAGGGCCAAACAAAACGTGTCTTTGGGTGAAACCGTGGAGTTTGGGCAGCCTTGCATCCTGGCTCTTGTGCTTGCTTTTAGAATTGTAATTGTGGGGTAGGTGCAGTCTCTCCCACGTAACATGTCGTGAATAGTTTCCGTGTTTATGCAATCCCCTAAAAGCTATTTACCGTGATTACATAACGTTTAGGACGTGTCGTGATCCGCTTTGTGTCTCACCTCCTGTGAGATGCCAAGGTCGCGGGGTGTGGGAGGCTGAGTCCCGCCCCAAGCTGGGCGATGATTGCATGTTTCTCTGCGGGTACCTCCCTCACGTGAGCCATGAGCCTCACCGGCCTCCCCTTCCCGAGAGCCTGAGAGATCTTAGGGTTTCTCCGCAGGAGGGGGACATTCGGGATCATCTGTTTCCATCCTTTTATTTTCTCAGCTGAGAAAACTCAGACCTTGTCCAAGGTCACAGAGCAAGTGCTGAGTAATTCCTTTACAGTGCAAGTAATTGAACCTCTCTGAAATGTGCTAGAGAAAAGTGAAGTGTTTGTACCGGAACTGTGCTGCACCTAGATACAATTTTGGAGAGAACCAATACCTTTAGGACATTACATTTTCATTTTTATTTATTTGAGTCAGGGTCTCACTCTGTCGCCCAGGCTGAAGTGCAGTGGCGTGATCACGGCCACCGCAGCCTTGACCTGCTGAGTTCAGGTGATCCTTCCGCCTCAGCCTTCCAAATAGCCGGAACCGCAGGCGCATGCCACCACACCCTGCTAATTTTTTGATCCATTGTAGAGATGAGGTCTCGCCAATTTGCCCAGGCTGGTCTCCAACCGCTAGGCTCAGGCAATCCTCTCACCTCAGCCTCCCAAAGTGCTGGGATTTCAGGCCATTGAACCTGGTGAGCCATTGCACCCAGCCAAGTTTTTGTTTTTGTTTTTTTTTGTTGTTGTTTTTAAATGCAAAACCATGCAACATTTGTATACATTTTTGTCAGGTTTATTTCTAGGTTATTTATATATATGTATATACTTGCTTGTTGGTGTTGTTATTGTAAATGACATCTTTTTAAAACTTGTGTTTTCCAATCAGTGCTGTTTCATCGATATGAAATTGAGTTTCATATATTAGCTTTGTATCCACTCACCTTATTTAACTCTTACTAATAAATTTTTATAGGTTCTTTTGAGTTTTCTTTTTTTTTTCTTTGAGTTTTCTATGTAGTCGGTAATCTCTGTACATTTCTTCCTTGGTATTTCCTTTTTGTGTCTTACTGCATAGGTGAGCACCTCCAGTGTGATGTTACACATAAGTGCCTGGTCTGAACAGGAATTCTCTCGCCATGTCTCCAGGTATGATGATTATTGTGGGTATTTGTGTTAGACACTCTACAGGATTAAGAAAGTTCCCCTCAATGCCTTATCACTAAGGTTTTTAAACCATGATTAGATGTACAAGGGGGGAAACCCTCAAAAACAACCTCCCTGAATTATCTTTTAGAGGGCAGACCCGTCGTAGTCCAGGCTTCTCCAGCTAGGTGAGTGTTCTGGGAACCCATCGGCATCCATGGACCAGCTTGCATTGTTGTGAGAGGCTGCGTTTGGCCTCGGTGAATTCTTTCTTTTTTTTTTTTTTGGAAATTCTTTGAACACCTTTGCCCTTTTCATGATGCGTGACTGCCGAGTGCACCTGCCCACACCGTGCAGAAAGTTCAGCAGCTTTTGGCCAGAAGTGGCAGGACCTCTTGCCCCACTATCCCTTTCACCCAACGTCACCCTCACCCTGGGTGAACATTTTTGTTTTTGTTTCTGTGGATGAAAAGAGTCCTCCGAGGGAAACGTTTGGCCGATGTGGAAGAGGTGAAGCCAAAAACGGCAGAAGTCCTCAAAGGCATCCAAATGGACAAGTTCAAAAATTGTTTTGAGCGGTGGAAAAAGCCTCTTGATAGGTGTATTGCATCCAACCGAGAGGACTTTGAAAGTGCCTGAAGTTTAAACACGTAAGAATAAATACACATTAAAAAAAATATATTCCCATTTCTTTAGGTCCCCCTTATAGAATTTTGTTGACTGCATTTTTTTTTTTTTTTGGATTTCTTAAGACAATCACTTGTTTTTTTTTCTCCTTTAATCTGTTGTGGCAAATTACATTAATAGATTTTCTTCTTTCTTTTCTTTTTTTTTTTTTTTTTGAGTTGGAGTCTCATTCTGTTGCCCAGACTGGAGTGCAGTGGCACCCTCCCGGCCACTGCAACCTCCATCTGCTGGGCTCCAGTGATCCTTCCGCCTCAGCCTTCCAAGCAGCTGGAACTACAAACATGCGCTACCACGTCCGGCTAATTTTTTTGATTTATTGTAGAGACGAGGTCTTGCCAAGTTGCCCAGGTGGGTCTCGAACCTGCGGGCTCAGGCAATCCACTCGCCTCAGCCTCCTAAAGTGCTGGGATGACAGGCTGAGCCACCAAGCCCAGCTCATTAATAGATTTTCTAAACCCATCTTGCATTCCTGGGATGAGCCTAATTTATTCTTTTTAAGTATTACTTGGGATGTATCTGATAATTTGTGATATGCGTGGACTTTTTAAAAAAAAAAATTACTCAGTTCTGGACATTTTAAAAGTTTCTCTATGATTTCTTCCTTGATCTGTGAGTCGTTTCAGATGTGTGTTTTCTAACTGGCAAACACACAGATTTTTTTTCTGGTTCTCTTTTTTTTGCTGTTGATTTCTATGTTAAGTGAACAGAGTGAGGCGGTGTGGTCCGTGGGGCTTAAATTAGGTGAAGCTACAACTTCATGGTCTAGTTCATAACTGATTTGTGCTACCGTCCCAGTGTGTTGAAAAAGAATGCATATTCTTCTTTTGTTAAATGCAGTGGTCTATATTTATCCATCAGATAAGCTTTTCCTTTGATCTTTTTTTTTTGTTTGAGTTGGAGTCTCACTCGGTCGCCCAGACTGGAGTGCAGTGGCCACTCCCGGCCACCGCAGCCTGGACCTGCTGGGCTCCGGCGATCCTGCCTCAGCCTTCCAAGTAGCCGGAATTACAGACATGCGCTACCACAGCCGGCTGATTTTTTGATTGATTGTAGAGATGAGGTCTCGCTGCCCAGGCGGGTCTCGAACCCGCGGGCTCAGGCAATCCACTCACCTCAGCCTCCCAAAGGCACGGGATTACAGGCTGAGCCACCGAGCCCGGCTTCCTTTGATCTTTAATTTTCCTATATTCAACTGAATTTTGTCTTGTTCATTGACTAGGTAACGGGAGACAGAGATTAAAATTGCTCACTGTTTGGTATATGTATCCATTTCCCCTTAAACTCATGCTCATTTTTGTTTTATATTTTGAAGTTCTGTGACTGGGTACATGCAAGCTTAGAAGTATTATCTAGGCTTGTGAATCAACCCTTTGTCACCCCTTACATGGTGACCCTTTCATATCCGTAACATCTTTTGCCTGGGCAACTTGGTGAGACCTCGTCTCTACAGTAAATGAAAAACTAGCCGGGCATGGTAGCACGCGCCTGTAGTTCCAGCTACCTGGAAGGCTGAGGCGGAAGGATCGCTGGAGCCCAGCAGGTTGAGGCTGTGGTGGCCGGGAGCATGCCACTGCACTCCAGTCTGGGTGACAGAATAAGACTCCAACTCAAAAAAAAAAATACTCTGGCTGAATGAACTGCTTTGGTGTGCCTGTTCTTCCAAGGGACACCCATTCTTGCAAAAATGTCATTAAAGAGTTGCTTCACCCCGTTGGCCTCCAAGCCTCTGTGTCACTTTTGGACGACCCAGTCTGGAGGTGGAGGTGCCCCCTAAGGCCGCCATTTCTAGCCCTGTGGACTAACTGTCCACTGTGTGGATGTGCCACTGTCCATCCATCTTCCAGTAGATGCGTGCTGGTCTCACCTCACTTGCATTTTCGTTTGTGTTTTGTCATGAGCTTACTTGCTGTCCGTAGGTCCTCTTTGGTGAAGTGGCCATTCAAGTCTTTTGCACACTTGCAATTGGGTTGTTTTCTTATCATTGAGCTTTTTTTTTTCGAGTTGGAGTCTCACTCTTGTCACTCAGGCTAGAGTGCAGTGGCACACTCATGGCCACTGCAGCCTCAACCTGCTGGGCTCATGTGATCCTTCCGCCTCAGCCTTACAAGTAGCTGGAAATACAGACACGTGCACCATGCCCAGCTAGTTTTTTTTTTTTTGGTGACATTGCTCAGGCAGTCCTCTCACCTCAGCCTCCCAAAGTGCTGAGATGACAGGCTGAGCCACTGCACCTGTCCCTTACTATTGAGTTTTGAGGGTTCTTTATATTTTCTGGATACAGGTCCTTTGTTGGATATAAGACTTGCAATTTTTTTTTCAGTCTGCAGTTCGTCTTTTTATTTATTTATTTACTTGCTTATTTATTTTCTTAGAGACAGGGTCTCACTTTGTTGCTCAGGCTGGAGTGCAATGACACAGTCATATCTTACTACAGCCTTGAACTTCTGGGCTCAAGCGATCCTCCCATCTTAGCCTCCTGAGTAGATGGGACTACAGATGCTCACCACTTTTTTTAAAAGTTGCTCGCCTTTTTTAAAAAAATAGAGACAGGGTCTTACTATGTTGCCCAGAATTCTTAAGCTCAAGTTATCCACCTTCCCTGGTCTCCCAAAGCACTGGGATTACAGGTGTGACCCACCCTAGCTGGCTTTTATTCGTTTAACAGTATCATTCTCAGAGCAAATGATTCCACTTTTAATGATACCCTAATGTTTTGTTTGTTTGTTTTTTCGGTGGGGGTTAGAGTCTCACTCTGTTGCCTAGGCCGGAGTGCAGTGGCATGCTCACGGCTACCGCAGCCTCGACCTACTGGGCTCAGGCGATCCTTTCACCTCAGCCTTCCAAGTACCTGGAACTATAGGCGTACACCACCATGCCCAACTAGTTTTTTGTTGTGACTTATTGTAGAGACGAAGTCTCACCAAGTTGCCCAGGCTGGTCTCGAACCCCCGGGCTCAGGCAGTCCTCTCGCCTCAGCCTTCCTAAGTGCTGGGATAACAGACTGAGCCACCGTGCCCAGCCTATTTGTTTATTTTATGAATTATGCTTTTGGTGTCATGTTTAAGAAATCTGAGCCGGGCTCGGTGGCTCAGCCTGTAATCCCATGCCTTTGGGAGGCTGAGGTGAGTGGATTGCCTGAGCCCGCGGGTTTGAGACCCGCCTGGGCAGCGAGACCTCATCTCTACAACAAATCAAAAAATCAGCCAGGTGTGGTAGTGTGCGCCTGTAATTCCAGCTACTTGGAAGGCTGAGGCAGAAGGATCGCCAGAGCCCAGCAGGTCGAGGCTGCGGTGGCCGGGAGCGGCCACTGCACTCCAGTCTGGGCGACAGAGTGAGTCTCCAACTCAAAAAAAAAAAAAAGAAATCTGCCTAACCCCAGATGAGAAATATATGCTTATATGGTTTCTTGGATCCATGATCCACTTTGAGTTAATTTTTTCAAGGCGTGAAGTTTTGGTTAAGGTTTATTCATTTTTTTTGCACACCGATGTTCTAGCATCATTTGTTGAAAAGACTATTCTTTCTCTGTTGGATAGCTTTTGTACCTTTGTTTAAAAAAATCACTTGGTCATATTGCTTGAGGTCTCTATTCTGTAGCATTGATCTGTGTCACCAACACTTACACTGTCCTGATTAGTGTAGTTTTATCTTAACATTGGGTCGTATGTTTTACCTAAGTTTATTCTTTTTTGTTCAAAGTTGTTTTTGACTGTTCCAATTCTTTTCTTTTTCCACAAAAATTCTAGAACCAATTTTTCTGTATCTACAAAAAAATTACATTAAGTTTTTGTTTGGAGTTGCATGAAATCTACAGATCAACTTGGAAGAATTTGGCGTCTTTACTCTGTTGAGTTACAATTCATGGACATGGCAGTTCTCTCTATTAAGTCTCCTTAAATCTATTCCATCAGCACCAGTCAGTTTTCAGCAGAGAGCTCCTGTAAATGTTTTGTTAGATGTACATTTAAATATTTCACTTTTTAAGAACTACTATAAATCATATTTTTTTTTAACATTTTTGGTTTCCAGCTACATACTACTAGTATGCAGAAATATAATTCATTTTTTTGTGGGGGTCTTGTAGCCTATGACCTTGCAAACCCACTTATTCATTTTAGGAGTCTTTTAAAGAAATATAGGTTTCTTGTGGTTTTTGTCTAGATCATTGTTGTTCAAGGACAGGGACAATATTACTGCTTTTTTGTTGTTTTTTTTTTTTAGTTGGAGTCTCACTCTGTCGCCCAGACTAGAGTACAGTGGCACACTAATAGCCATCTCAGTGGTGACCTGCTGGTCTCTGGCGATCCTTCCACCTCAGCCTTCCTAGTAGCTAGAACTACAGATACACGGTACCACACCTGGCTAATTTTTTGTTAATTTATTGTAGAGATGAGATCTTGCCAAGTTGTCCACGCTGGTCTCAAACCTGCAGACTCAGGCAATCCACTCACCTCAGTCTCCCAAAGTGCTGGGATTATAGGCTGAACCACCAAGACTGGCCAATATAACTTCTTTATTTTCAATCTGCAAGCTTCTTATTTATTATTTCTGGCTTTATTTCATTTGCTAAGGTTTCTACTATGATAGAATAGAGTAGTGAAAGTGGTTATCCTTGTGTTGTTTCCAGTCTTTGGTCTTGGGGAATGTCTTTTGTTACACCATAGGATGTTAGCTGTGGGATTTTCATAGATGTCCTTTATCAGGTTGAGGATGTTCCCTTCTGTTGGTATTTTGCTGAGAAGTTTATTGTGAGTGGATGCTCCATATTTTCAAGTACTTTTCCTGTAATTGTTGAAATTATCAAGATGCAGTTTTTCCTTCAGGTCATTGATACAATGGATTCCATTGATTGAATTTTGAGTATTAAACCATCCTTGCCTTCCAGGGATAAACATCACTGGGTGTGGCATATTCTTCTTCTTTTTTTTTTTGAGTTGGAGTCTCACTCTGTCTCCCAGACTGGAGTGCAGTGGCCGCTCCCGGCCACTGCAGCCTCGACCTGCTGGGCTCCGGCAATCCTTCCACCTCAGCCTTCCAAGTAGCCGGAATTACAGGCATGCACTACCATGCCCAGCTGATTTTTTGATTTATTGTAGAGATGAGGTCTTGTTGCCCAGGTGGGTCTCGAACCCGCGGGCTCATATTATTCTTTTCGTTTATTGTTTGACTTTATTTGCTGATCTTTTGTTGAGGAGTCTTGTATTTATGTTTATGTAGGGTATTGGCCTATGGTTTTCCTTTTTGGTACAGTCTTTTTCTAGTGTTGGTATCAGAGCAATGCTAGCCTCATACAATGTATTTGGAAGTCGTCTTTCCTCTTATTTTTTGGGGATGGTATACAATTGATGATATGTCTTCTTTCAACGTTGGGTAGAATTAGTGAAACCATTGCACTAAGAGACTCAGAATGACTTCGCCTGACCTCATTCTGAGTCTCCCAGATGAGATGAGTGCCAACTCTGATGAGCACAGGGCGATGCCCAGTGGGACGGTGCTTGGGGCAGTCTCCAGGTGAGGCTGGGTGGTGGGCATGATGTCTATCTCATAGGGGACAGTATTGAATGCAACTGTGACAAAGTACTGCAAGACTAGGTGCCTTAAAGCATCAGAAATTCATTCTTTCATTCATTGTTAGTCTTGTTAAAGTGTCATCAATTTCAACAATCTTTTTAAAGAGCCAACCTTTGGCTTTATTGATTTTTTTCTCTCTTTTTTCTATTTTTGATTTCATTGATTTCTGTTCTTGTTTTTATGAATTGCTTTCTTATGCTTACTTTGAGATTATTTTGCACTTCTTTTTCTAGTTTCTTAAGAAAAAAGTTTAAAATTTAGATTGTCTATTGGAGATGTTTCTTTTTCTTACATATTAGCATAAACTTCAAAATTTATGCTAATTAATTCACATAATACTATACTATAATGAATAATTAGCATAATCCTATAAATTTTCCTCTAAGCTCTGTTGTAGCTGCATCACACACATTTTGATGTTTTCATTTTCACTTAGTTCAGATTTTTTTTTTTTAGAGTTGGAATCTCATGCCCAGATGGAGGTGCTGTGGCACATTCCTGGCCACCAGAGTCTCAACCTGCTGGGTTCTGGTGATACCTTCTGCCTCAGCCTTCCAAGTAGCCAGAACTACAGGCACGTGCTACCACACCTGGCTACAGATTGTTTTCTAGTTTCCCTTAACGCTTGTTCTCTGAGTCATTGATTCTTTCAAGGTGTGTTTAAGTCCAAGTGCTTGGATATTTTTCTCTTATCTTTCTGTTATTGATTTGTGGCTTAATTGCATCATGGGTCTTACTTTGTGTGATTTAGATTCTTTTTAACTTTGTGATGGTTTGTTCTATGGCCCAGAATATAGTCTGTCTTGGTGGCTGTTCCATGTGCACTTGAAAATAATGTTCTCTGCTTTTTTTTTTTCTTTTTTTGAGTTGAAGTCTCACTCTGTCACCCAGACCGGAAGTGGCCACTGCAGCCTCGACCTGCTGGGCTTCAGCGATCCTTCCACCTCAACCTTCCAAGTAGCTGGAACTACAAGCCCGAGCTACCACGACTGGCTGATTTTTATTATAGAGATGAAGTCTCGCCAAGTTGCCCAGGCAGGTCTCGAACCCGTGGGCTCAGACAATCCACTCACCTCAGCCTCCCAAAGTGCTGGGATTACAGTCTGAGCCACCAAGCCCAGCTCTTTTTTTTTTTAAGTTGGAGTCTCTGCCGCCCAGTCTGGAGTGCAGTGGCACACTCACGGACACCCCAGTGTCGACCTGCTGGGCTCCGGTGATCCTTCCGCCTCAGTCTTCCAAGTAGCCGGAACTACAGGCATATGCTACCATGCCCAGCTAATTTTTGATGTATTGTAGAGACGAGGTCTCGCCACGTTGCCCGGGCTGGTCTCGAACCCGTGGGCTCAGGCAATCCACTTGTCTAGGCCTCCCAAAGTGCTGGGGTGATAGGCTGAGCCACCAAACCCGACCGTTCTCTGCCTTTTTGGTAGAATGTTCTAAATGTCTAGTAGCATTCAATGTTAATGGTATTTATTGTGCAGAGGAAGTCCCCGGGAATCTTGTCACCATGCACATTCTGACTCTCTGGGTCCAAGTGGACCATTTCTGACACACTTCCAGGTGACGCCAGTGTGGCTGGTTGCCTGACCTCGTCCTGAGTCGCCCAGACGAGAGGAGTGCCAGCTCTGATGACCACAAGACGGTGTCCCCTGGGATGGCGCTTGGGGCAGTCTCCAGGTGAGGCTGGGTGGGCGGGCATGATCCTTGTCTCACCGGGGACAGAACTGGGGCCCGTATGAACGCCGTGGGGCTACTGTGACAAAGTGCCTCGACACTGGGAGCCTTAAAGCAGCAGAAATTCGTTCTTTCATAGTCTGGAGGCCAGAAGTCCAAGATAGGTGCCGCCCGCAGGCTCTGAGGGTGGCTGTGAGGTGTCTCTCCTTCAGCTTCTGGTGGCTGCTGGCTGGCTTCGGTGTGCCTTGTCTGGTGGCTGCAGCCGTCCGCTCTCGGCCTCCGTCTCTGTGGGTGTCTGGGTGTCTCCAACTGTTCCTCTGCTTAGAAGAACACCGGGCTAACCCCCATGACCTCCTCTTCCCTCGGTGACATCCGCGAAGTCCCAGTTTCCAAAGATGAGCACATTCAAGGGCATCGGGGGCTGGGTCACCAGCATCGGGGTTGGGGACGCGGACATATCTCTTTGGGGACACAATTCAACCTCCGAGAGGCTTCTAGCTGAGAGCAGAGAGAGAGTGTGCAAATGTCACGGCCGCTGTCCCTTCCATCCTGCTCTGATGAGCCGCCTCAGAGTCCGGAGACTCAGGAGAGGAACCAGAAACCACCCTGATCAGAAGATTGGATACAGGGGCATCTGACCCCTCCCCTGAATGATCGGCTCATCTTGGGCACGCATGGGCACTCCTAGTCATCCATCAAAACCTGCCTCTGAAATCCCCTTCCTTGAATCTCAATGGTAGGTGGGTTTTCTTGGTTTCTGCTGTGATCACAGAGCTTTTTTTTTTTTGAGTTGAAGTCTCAGTCTGTCGCCCAGACTGGAGTGCAGTGGCCACTCCCAGCCACCGCAGCCTCAACCCGCTGGGCTCCAGCAATCCTTCCGCCTCAGCCTTCTGAGTAGCTGGAACTACAGGCACGTGCTACCACGTCTGGCTAATTTTTTGATTTATTGTAGAGATGAGGTCTCGCCAAGTTGCCCAGGTGGGTCTCGAACCCGCCGGCTCAGGCCATCCAGTCACCTCAGCCTCCCAAACCGCGGGACCACAGGCTGAGCCACCCAGCCTGGCTATCACAGAGCTCTTTATCTGCCGTTTTATCACCCTCATGTCGGCCGACAGCCCAGCTATCGGGCAGGTGCTGGGATTCCAGACCTCCACATCATGGCGTGGACTCAGTCCGGCCGCTTCCCGCTCAAGACTCCCCAGAGGCTCCCCAGGCCCACAGGTCAGCTCCCACGTCCTTGGCGTGGTCAGGGAGGACGCCTTGCTCTGGGCCACGGCAGTGGCCGCCCACCCACCTCTCCTCATTCCTCGGTGCCCCCACGGCCACTGTGGGACCCCGGGGAGTCCGGGCACACCCCTGATTCAAGCCCGTTACACCAGCTGGTCCCTCTCTCTTCAGCAGTCTTCCTTTGGGCTGTCCTCCTATTCCCCTAACAGGCACCTCCTCCAGGGGGCCTCCCTGGGCTGCCCCCTCGACAGCGTTCCCACCAACTGGAGCTTTTTCTTTGGCCCTGAACTTGTGTTCTATTCACAGAGCTTATCTCGACTGGACAGTCTGTTCCTTCCTTCTTTCCTTCCTTCCTTCCTTCCTTCCTTTTTGACTCTCACCCAGACTGCAGCGCAGTGGCATGCTCATGGCTTACCGCAACCTTGGCCTCCTGGGCTTAGGTGATCCTTCTCCCTCAGCCTCCTGGGTGTCTGGGACTACAGGTGCACACCACCACCCCTGGCTAATTTTTTGATCTTTTTGTAGAGACGAGGTCTCACTGTGTTGCTCAAGGTAGTCTTAGACTCCTGGGCTCAAGCAGTCCTCCTGCCTCAGCCTCCCAAAGTGCGGGGATTACAGGCATGAGCCACGGCACCCGGCCGGCTATCGTTTTTAGTTTGTTTGTTTTTTATCATTACATGCATCTTCCTTACTGGAAATACAGTCTGTGAGGGGAGAGATTAAAACAGCGCATGCTTCTAGAACGTTCTTGTATTTGTTTGGACTGTGTCTCCACAAAATCCACATCTTTTCAGAATGCCATTTGGAATTAGGGGCATCGCAGGTGTAAAAAGATGCAACAAGTTGGCCAGAAGTCATCATGGAGTTGGGGGAGTCCAAAATCCAATGTATCCTTGTAAGAAGAGGACACCTGATCACAGAGACCCAGGGAGACCATGTGACCACAGAGGTAGAGACTGGAGCGATGTCAAGGAATAGCCACCAGAAGTTGGATGAGCCCGGGAGGACCCTCTCTGAGCCTTCAGAGAGCGTGTGGCCATCTTAGTCTGTTTCCTATTTAAAACTATTACCTTTTATTATAGAATTGTGGGTGAACTATATAATTGGGCTGCATGCCTGTGAAGCTTGGACTTCCTTTTTTATTTTGTGTTGGAGTCTCACTCTGTCGCCCAGGCTGGAGAGCAGTGGCACACTCATGGCCACCCCAGCCTCGACCTGCTGGGCTCCAGAGATCCTTCTACCTCGGCCTTCCAAGCAGCTGGAACTACAGGCACGCACGACCATGCCCGGCTGATTTTTTATTTATTGTAGAGTCGAGGTCTCGCCAAGTTGCCCGGGCCAGTCTTGAACCCGCGGGCTCAGGCAATCCACTCGCCTCGGCCTCCCAAAGTGCTAGGATGACAAGTTGAGCCACCGAGCCCGGCTGAAGCTTGGACTTCTAACCATCCCTCACTTGCCCTGCTAGTGGACCAGATACCCTCTGTGTCATCATCTTAGTCCATTGTCTGTTGCTGTAAATATATACAGGAGTCATTGAAAAAGGGAAGGGAAGCTCTTTCTCATAGTTCTGAGCCTGGAAAGTCCAAGGTCGAGGGGCAGCCGTGGTGAGGGCCATCCTCCTGGCGGAGTCTCTCTGCAAAGTCCCTGAGTAGCACAAGGCATCCCTGGCGAGAGGCTCAGGAGAGACCAGCCTGACAACTTTCCTAACAGATCCACACCCATGGCCGCCAACCCCCGCCCTCCACAGCCCAGTCGCCCGTGAACCCGTGGATGGATGAATCCGTTTGTGATGCCAGAACCCTCACGGGCCAGCTGCCTCCCCAAGCCCCGCCACTTGACATGGCAGTGTCGGGGTCCAAGTTTCCAGCACAGGGACGTCTGGGGGACACATTCAAACCGGGGCAGTGGCCCTGTCAACATTCGCATGGGGACGGATGTCTTCCAGGGCAATTCGAGGAGAAATATCTGTCGTTTTAAGCCACCCAGTTCGTGACATTTTGTGACAGTGGGCCCAGGACACAAAGCCACTTCTCAGCAAATATCTGTTGAATGGATGAGAGGGTGGAGGGACTGGGCGGGGGGTCAGGCAGGCGGGCCCGGCATGCTTCCTGTAGTGGTCAGCGGTGATCGGTCGGGTGGGTTCCTGGGCTGTGTCCTGTCTGTCCAGGCGTCTCTGCCACACAGGGGACCCCCGACACACGTCCGCCGACCAGATGCCTGTGGGAATTTGGGCATGCAGGCCTGGTGGCCACGACCCGCCTGGCAGAAGGTGGCAGAAATGGTGCCCCGAGCGGGAAGGAGCGTGGGAAGCTGGGCAGACCCTCCCCGGCCGCCTGGGCTCCTGAGAGAGAGGTTCTAAGCACAGACACGCAGTGCCCGGCCAGCGGCCAGCTGCCCGCAGAGAGCGGGCTGTCACCTCTGTCCCAGCAACGGGATGGGGCCATGCTTTCTTTCCGGGCTGCAGACGCCGGGAAGGCACTTCCTGGAAGCCGGGATGGTGTTTCGGAGTGTGTCCTCGGGGCTTTCTTAAAACTCTCATGACAGTAAGAATCACACAATGATTGCTCTGTTGCTGGTGGAGGTTTTTTTTTTTTTTTTTTTGGTTGTTGCTTATTAAAATTAAAGCTGCCTCATTTTGAGAGCCATTGAATCATGCTAACTATTTCTCCAAAAGTCCCCTGGGAGTCGCCCTCCCTGCGTGCCGCTAACACCCAGAGGATGCTGGTAGCGCGTTTAGAATCAGAGTCGAACCACCTGGGGACGGTAGGCTGGGTTCTTGGGAAAAGCCTCCTCTGCCCCAACCCACCAGGTGAACTTGATTCCTAGACGTCCGAGGGAGGGCCACGGCTTTGAAAGCAGCCGGGCCTTGTGGGTTTCCAGCACGTGGCGGGCAGCTGTTTTGCACCACTGGCCGCGCCCAGGGATGGGATTAGTCAAGCATCTTTTCAAATGTTTTGGGTTCAGCAAAACCCGGCATCGATCTGCCCAGCTATTTCGCGTTTAATGATTAAGCCCGGGTGTGTTCCAGGGGAAACGTGGTCCTTGTGTTTCTGATGGAGCAGGGCTTCAGCACCCGTGTTCACGGGCACCCGTGGGTGTCCCAGTTGCCCTTGGAACCCCCTGAGAGGCCTTCCTTGCACCCCTCCTCGCTTGCCCCTATTCCACAGGAAGCTGGCCTTTTTTTTCTTTTTGAGTTGGAGTCTCACTCTGTCACCCAGGCTGGAGGGCAGCGGCACACTCACAGCCACCGCAGCCTTGACCTGCTGGGCTCAGGCGATCCTTCCGCCTCAGCCTCCCAAGTAGCTGGGACCACGCCTGGCTATTTATTATTATTATTATTATTATTATTATTATTATTTTGTAGAAACCGGGTCTCGCCAAGTTGTCCAGGCTGGTCTACGAACTCCTGGGCTCAGGCAGCCCTCCCACCCTGGCCTCCCAAAGTGCTGGGATTCCAGGTGTGAGCCACCAAGCTTGTGAATGCCACAAGGAGTGGGTGCCACTCAGAGCGCCAAACCCTGGAATTCCGAGAGGGTTCTCAGGGTGTCCAAACAAACATCCGGCTCCCGTCTGTCACGAGTCATCTCCACTGTAGAGAGACAACTGGATGGAAAAGCCGAGAGCCTCAGCCTGGGTCCTGAGGCCTTCAGGGGCCAGGCCGGCTTCCAGGAACAGGAGCAGGTGACAGCTTTGCTGGCCCCACGTTGCACGGGATACCCCAGCATCCGTCACGTTGCCTCTCTGGGCTTCAGTGTCCCCACCTGTACTAGACGCAGGTGGTCTCCGAGGCCCAGTGCAATGTGACTCCCCCAGGAATCTAGACGTAGATGTTCTGGTCCAAGTGGAGGCCTGGGCCAAGCCGCCTTCCCTGTCTCTAATTATGTGACTCCATGTCTCACCCATGAACCCCGGTCCCCCAGGAATGTTTTACGGAGGTGGGTGACTCTCAAAATGGATCCCTCTCCTGCGTGCCAGCCACTGCAGGATGGGCTTAGATGGGAGGGGGGTGACTGAGAGCTTCCCTCTGGGGTTTCGGGGGTCCTCCAGCTTCCACCTGGGCGTCCGGTCCTGTGGGCTCCTCTGTGCCCCTGCCGAAGTGTCGGGATTCTCAGTCCTGTCCCTGGTGGGTGGACGAGTGGGGGGGCAGAGAAAAGGTTTCCATGACCCTGACCCTGTGCCAAGTCCAGTGACCGACCGCGCTCCCTCTCGCTGCAGGAGGGTGTCCCCTGGGTGCAGCGGCCCCGTCATGGGCAGATCAGAGGGAACAGTGTGGAGCATGGGAGTGTGTTGGGGGTGGCAGGAGCAGGTAAGAAGTGGGGTGGGAGTTGGGCTCCAAAGCCACCCTGCAGTCTGCAAAGCTTTGTGTCCTAGGAGCGGCATTTTTCCTCCTCGGAAGCCAAATGGGCCTGCCTGGGGAGCCGGCCCCGGGTCACCCCGAGGGGGTCGGCTATGGGAACGGCCACGCCTGCCTGGCACCCAGCAGCCGCTTCCCGTGACGCGCTCTGCCCCCGGGGAGTTCCCACGGAGCTACCCAGCCAGGGGAGCCGGGCCAGCGGGCAGCGGGGCCGGCCTGCCAGCCCCAGGCCGGGAGTGAGTTCCGGCGCCTGCCTCGCTGTGGGCCTGGCGGGCCCTTTGTCCTTGCGGGTGAGCGGCTGTGTTCCCAGGAGGGGGCCCGGTCCTTGGAGAGGGGGCTGATGATGAGGGGGGAGGGAAAGGGATGGCCCCCCGCCCCAGAAAGGGGCATCTCCTTGGTTTCATGCATTTTCTGCTTTGCACAGCGTGGAGGCCAGGACGGGGGAGGGCTTGATCTTCAATTCCATCCACGAGGCTCCGGTCAGGTGACCCTCAAGCGGGAGACCAGTGTCTGAGGACCCTGAGGGGCACGGACCCCAAGCTGCAAGGTGGAAGGGTGGGCCGTGTCCCTTCCCTGTGGGGCTTCAGGCCCTTGGGAGCAAATAGGGCAGATTTATAAGTTTAATGATTTAAATAGATGATTCCCGTGAGTATAAAAACTTTTTTTCACTCATTAACATTAAAAAAAAATAATAGAGACAGGGTCTTGCTTTGTTGCCCGGGTTGGCCTTGAATTCCTGGCCTCGAGGGATCCGCCTGCCTCGGCCTCCCAGAGTGCTGGGATCACAGGCGTGAACCACCACGCCCAGCCTGGTTACAGAATGTGAAAGTGGGCCGTGAAGGGACAGATGCCGCAGCCCCCACGGGCCACACCTGCGTTCACGGCTCTCTCTCTTTCTTTCTTTGTTTTTTTTTGAGTTGGAGTCTCATCTGTCACCCAGACTGGAGTGCAGTGGCCGCTCCCGGCCACCGCAGCCTCGACCTGCTGGACTCCAGCGATCCTTCCGCCTCAGCCTTCCAAGTAGCTGGAACTACAGGCGCGCGCTACCACACCAGGCTAATTTATTTATTTATTTATTTATTGTAGATATGAGGTCTCGCCTGCCCAGACGGGTCTCGAACCCACGGGCTCAGGCAATCCACTCACCTCAGCCTCCCAAAGGCGCGGGATGACGGGCTGAGCCACTGAGCCTGGCACTCTCTCTCTCTTTTCACTGGCCATGGCAGGCGGGGCGCATTGCTGTCTCCACACTGCACTCGTTGGGTCCGTGAGTCTTCCAGGCTGCTGCTGCCCGGCCCGGGGTCTGAGGGTGGACCCTGGTGGGGAAGAGGTGGGCGTGCCAGCGGGCAGCAGGTGCTAGGCCCAGGTCCCACGGGGCGGGGGCAGCCGGCCCACCCGTCTTCCTGCCGGGGCTGGCCCCAGAAGTCCCCCTAACCCCCACGTTCTCAGCGGTGGCCGGTGCGTCAGGGCCAGTCGTCCCTGCGGGTGACAGCGAGGGCTCCGTCCCCAGAGCCACTGCGGCCTGAGCTTCTGGGGGCTCCCCAGGCCTCGGGAAACCCACAGGCAGGAGCTGATGGGCTGGAATTTCCTGCCTGGAGCCGCACCCTAGCTCATCCTGCTTCCAGCCAGTTCTCTTCCCGAGCTTCAGCCGAGCGGGAGGGTGGAGACGGTTCTGCTGGGCCCAGCCCGGCCCTGACCAGCCCCATCCCGGGAGGGAGAGACTCCCGGAAGAACAGACGCCTGCCTGTCCCCTTCCTCCTTTCTCCCCCTCCCTCCCCTCCTTCCTTCTCTCCTTCCTTCCTTCCAGCCCTGAGCGGCTCCACTCAGCAGGTGTCCGAGAGAGACAGTGGCCACTGTGACTTGTCACTGTCCCAGGACTTCAATGCAGGAGAGACATCTCACCCCAGCCCTGGGCCATGAGATACGCGAGAAAGCAACCAGCGGCCGTTGGGGACAAGGTCAGGGGAGGCGGCATGGGGGTGAGTCTTCCTGAGAAGCAGAGAGAACTCAGAGGACACAGTCGGGAGGCAGGCTTGGCGGCTCAGCTCACAGCCCCGCCAGGTGGCCAGGGTTCCTGGTCACCCCTGACTGACAGCCTAGGACACTTGCTGGTGGTCCTCCGTCAGAGGGGCCAGAGGCAGAACCCGCACGAGCACCTGGCCTCGGTTGGTGTGAGGCAGGGTCCCGGATCCCATCCAGCCTGGCATCTTGAAAACCCCTGCCGACAGTGGCACCACCCACAGTCCCCGTACCTCGAACAGTGGCCTTTCCTGCCTGGGCAACTTTGTGTGTCATCCCTGGCCCCTGGCTCTGCTGCACCGTGGCCGTCTCGCCCTCCTCCCTCCTGGGCCCTTCCAGGCACATTCCACGGGGACCTCTTCTTTCCTCACTTGGGCCGGATTCCCTTCCGCCAGCCCTGTCTGGTCTCCATGTCCACTCCATCTCTGGATGTCACCGTCTGGCCCCAAGGCCTTCCCTGCCCACCCTCTCTCAGACCAACACCTATGCCCTCTGCACACACCTACCCCTTTACCAGGTGGGTGAGAAGTGGCCACCAGTAGTCCCCAAACACGTGCTGGCTGGACACAACAGACATGGAATTTGTATCCACACAACACTCACATGGGTGGTCCTGGTCTGTGAGCTGCTCGCTTCCAGGTGGTGATTCAGGGATCCAGGCTCCTTCCATCTGTGGCCCTCCCCCTGCCACCCCGGGGCTCGGATCTTCTCCTGGCTCCCTTCCCCAGGAAGAGATTGGGAAATGCTCACAGGGGCTTCCAGAGGCCAGACCTGGTCACAAGAGGCACCTTGTTGTATTTCTGTTCAACTGGTGGAGACACTGTCATGGCAACCAAGGAGTGACTGGGAGGTGGGGCCAGCAGCACCTGGTGACCCATGTGGTCCAGCCCACTATCTTGGCTTTCCCTAGTGCCTTCTGCCTTTGGCAATGGTGTGTTCATTCACCCTCTACCTGCCTGACGCCCCGTGGACTATGAACAACACGAGGGCCAGGGCCTGTCCTCTCTGCTCCTGGCTGTCCTCAATGCCTGGAGCATGGCCGGGGCAGTCAGAACTGTTCCCACGGGGACACAGGCTAGGTGGATCCATACACAGATCCCACAGTCGACTCCCAGGCCCGTTCTCACACCTCGACATGGCGTCTCAGGGCCCCTGCCCCTTTTGATGTGAATCACGTCACCTTGGACACAAAGCCTTCTCCACGGCTTGAGGTGACCTTTCTCAAGAGGCTGGCCACATCTGCCCTGTCTTGCAAGGGCGCCGTGACTTCCTTCAAACAACACTCGGCCGTCGGCGTCAGGTTGGTCCCACCCCTCCAACACTTGTTCAACAGCTGTGCAGGCCACGTGTGGGCAGGTGTGTGGCTCCCGCGTTCTGTGGACCTATCTTCTTAGGAACAGGATTGGTGGGTCAGCGAGGGTGACATGGGCCTCCCTGGACACCTGTGTGTCCTGTCCAGGGGTTGACATATTGGTGGGTGCTTTGCTCTTTGATGTCCGTGCTCCAACCCTGATCTGACATAAGGCATGCATTCCGATTATAAAATTTAAAATAGGTGGGAGAAACATCAAACATATACAAAACTGTGAAAAACTGTAACCCCGTGCCTTTGGGAGGCTGAGGTGAGTGGATTGCCTGAGCCTGCGGGTTCGAGACCCGCCCGGGTTCGAGACCCGCCTGGGCAGCGAGACCTCATCTCTACAATAAATCGAAAAATCAGCCAGGCATGGTAGCGCATGCCTGTAATTCTGGCTACTTGGAAGGATCGCCGGAGCCCAGCAGGTTGAGGCTGCAGTGGCCGGGAGCAGCCACTGCACTCCAGTCTGGATGACCGAGTGAGACTCCAACTCAAAAAAAACCCAAAAAACTGTGAAAAACGAAAAAATGCACCATGTCACCACCAGAGATCACCACTGCTTGTTGGCATCTTCCCTCCCAGATGTGTGTGTGTGTGTGTGTGTGTGTGTGTGCGTGTGCACGCACAGCTGTGTGTTTATGCTTGCATATATGAGCATATATATGCATGGTTGTGCATGTGCACACCTGTGTGGTGTGTGCACACTTGTGTGTCTCCACTTGTGCATATGTACATACAGGTATAACATGCACTCCCATGCACACATATGTATTCACTGGAGTGCAGTGGTGTGTACACTCCTGCATGTGATGTGTGTGCATATGGGCACAGGCATATGTGTGCATGTTACACCGGTATGTACATGTGTGTGTATGATATGTGTGCACATGTGTGCACATGTCCATGGGGTGTGTGCACACCTGTGCATACATGTGTGCATGTGATATGTGTACACACGTGTGCATGAGAGTGCATGTTATACCTTTGTGTACAATTGTGCACATGATATGTGTGTGCACATCTATGTGTATACACCTGTGTGCACACTCATGTGTGTGATATATGTGTGCATATATGTGCATGCATGTATCTCCTGTGTGATATATGCATGCACACATGTGCTTGGGTGTGCGTGCACACTGCTGCGTACACTTTTGTGTACATGATACGTGTGTGTGCAAATGTGTACACATGTGAATGGGTGTGTGCACATACCCCTGTGTACATTTATGCATGTGATATGTGTGTGCATATATGTGCATGCATGTACATGAATGTGTATTGTACACCAGCGTACACACTTGTGCATGTGATTTGTGTGCGTGCATATTTGTATATAGAAGTACGTGGGGTGTGTGCACAACTGTGCACGTGATATGTGCATTCATATGTGTACACATGTGCATGAGTGTGTATGTGCACACCTGTGTGTACATACCTGTGTGTGTATTTACATATTTTTGTACACACACCCACGCATATGCATGTAATTACACATGCATTTAATGTCGCTAAGTGCATAAAATTCAATATCCAGCTTTTTCCCTGCTTATATCAGTGTTTTTCATGGCATTAAGGTCCATTCACGAATATAATTTTAAAGACTGCAAGATATTCCATGACATGGATTTATGAACACAGTGATCATTCCTCTCTGTCTTGTTTTTACTTTACTTTTATTTTACTTTATTTTATTTTAGTGAGTTGGAGTCTCACTCTGTTGCCCAGACTGGAGTGCAGTGGCACGCTTCTGGTCACCGCAGCCTCGACCTGCTGGGCCCAGGCAATCCTTTCACCTCAGCCTTCCAAGTAGCTAGAACTACAGGCATGAGCTACCATGCCCAGCTAATTTTTGATTTATTGTAGAAATGAGGTCTCGCCAAGTTGCCCAGGTGGGTCTTGAACCCACAGGCTCTGGCAATCCACTCTCCTCAGCCTCCCAAAGCTCTGGGATTGGGCCACAGAGGCCCCCCTGGCTCCCACCCCCGGGCCCTCCTGGGCTCCCTGGTCCCAGCAGCACTCCCAGTCTCAACTCTCCCCCCGGGACGTGTGGTCAGGACACGCAGTCCCCTTCGGTTTCCCACTCCCCCGGGCTCACAGAGGCCCCTCGGCTCTGCCTCTCAGCCCCTCCCTCTTTCCCCCGCCTATCCTCAGGGGCCCCTCTGCCTGGCTGCCCCCAGCCCGGAGTGCAGGCCTGTGCACACAGTAAGGCTCAGGAAAGGCGAGTGGAAACACCTTAATTCATTCATCTGTGCATTCATTCATTCACCGCTACTGAAAGGTGCAGGAAGCGACCAGAGGGGCGGCTCCCAAGATGGCGCGGACACACCGGACAACAAAGGCCCTCGGTCCGGCCTCTGCGAGCACAAGTCCCCGCACGCGCCAATTTCAAACCTCCCGCTGCGTCAATTTCAAGCTTTCCCACGCGCGTCAATTTCAAACCCGCAAGCCTCCAATCCGTAGCCAGCTTTGTTATGCGTCCAATAGGACCATACCACGGCATTGGCCCCACCCTACTCCCATGCAGCTCCTCCAATAGGAGCATAGCACCGCCCCTTCCGGCCCCTGTCGGGCCGGTAAATACAGCCCTCTCCCGCAACTCTCTCCGTCTCCCTTTCTCTCTCTCGGTCGCTCTCTCCCCGCCTCTCTCCCACTTCCTCTCTCTCTCTTACTCTCCCTTTCGCTCTTTTTCCTGTTTTTCCGTTACAGATCTTCTCTGTAGCAACGCTTTTAATAAATCTCTTGGTCCTGGCCGGCTGTGGAGTCATTACTGGCGCCAACCTTCTTACAGCTACTTCCCAGCGTGCCTGGCACGGGCCAGGCACGGTCCCCGGCAAGGCGCCCGGCAGAGAACAAGGCGCGGCTGGCAGGGGGTCACCTGCCAGCTGGAAGGAGGATTCTCCAAGCAACCCAGGAAGTGGGTAGCATAAGTCTGAAACTGAGAAATCGGGGAAGGAATGAAAGGGGGGGGAGGAGGGAGTGTGGGGGCTTGTGCTGCTCCTTGGTCCTGAGTGATGGGAACCCCCACGCCCCACCGGGTAATGCAGCACAGAGATCCGGGGTGAGGGGGAAGGAGGCATCTCCTGGCAGCAGGAACCGCGGGTGCAAATGTCCTGGGGTGGACGTGATGGGCGTTTCTGGGGCCCCAGTGGATTCCCGCAGGGGCCTTGGGTTTTATTCTAGCCGAGGGGGCGTTTCTGTGTATTTCACAGACCGGACACCACCAGCCAGCCCCCCAAAGAGGGCTCTGGAGTCCTCATATCCCCATGCAGGCGCTAATGCTTTCTTGCCAATCACGGGGGCGGTCTGGGGGTTCCCCAGGGAGTACAACGTGCTAACTGCTGTGGACATAGGGCCTTGTTCTAACAGCCGGCACGGCCACCCTCGTGCACCGCACACCGTCAACCGAGACGCAGGACACATCCCGGAGCAGCGCCGGCCTCCAGAGCAAGGAGAGAACTGTGGGGGCGCGGGTGGGGACAGGTGGCCAGATGCCATGGCGGGGGCAGGCCCAGGGACGGGGTCCGGCGGTGACCTTCCAGGGCGCCTCTCTGCCTGTGATCCTCAGGGTCAGAGGGCTTTGGGAGGCAACCTCGCCCCAAAGACCCCGGCTCTCCACCACCTCGTAGGGATGAGAAGTTTCCATCTAGGATTTTTGGCGCCAATTCTCGAGTGAGCTATTTGTCCCCCGAGCGGACCCTGTGCTCCTTGGGGCTTACATGGTAGCACGATGTCCATTTTGGGGCACAGACAGACCCAAGTTCAAATCTCTGCTTCTGGCCGGATGTGGTGGCTCACACTTATAATCCTAGCACTTTGGGAAGCCGAGGCGAGAGGATCACAGGATCCCTGGAGTTTGAAACCAGCCTGAACAACACAGCGAGACCTCATCTCTACCAATAAAAAAAATTAGCTGAAGGCGACGGCGTGTTCCCGTAGTCCCAGCTACTTGGGAGGCTGAGGCAGGAGGATCGCCTGAGCCCAGGAGGTCAAAGCTTCGGTGAGCCTTGATTGGGCCACTGCACTCCAGCCTGGAGAAATTTTTTTTTCTTTTTTGAGGCTCTGGCTGAAAACCCGAAACCTCCGCTCCGTCACTCGCTAACCGTGACCTGGCTCTAATCATTTTGTTTCTTCGGTCTCGTGGCTTCATCTGAACTTGGCCGTGACGTCGCCTATTTCACGAGTTGTCGCAAAGTGTCAACAAGACGCGGCAAGCCAAGCACAGGCCGGCGTCCGGTGGGCATTCGGGAGACGGAGGCGGGTGAGGGCGTCCTCCAGGCTGCCTTTCTGCCACATCTCAGCAGAAGATCAGCCGCGCAGGGGACACCCACACCTCCTCTGGCCGCTGGGATGTAACAAGGCCCCGCGGTACTGGAAGAAGCCCAGGCCTGATGTATCTGTTGATCTGTTTACCCCGCCACTCATCTATTTCTTTTTGACTCTAAAATCATCTCATTAGGGAGTACCCAAGGAAGGGGGAAAAAAAGTGAAATTGATATAGGGCCCTTTTCAAGTGGGGCACGGGCCGCCCGCGGCCTCGGGAGCGGGACTGCCTTCTGATCTGTGTCCAGCGTGTGGGTGCCCCGGGCCTCTGCGGAGTGGCTTCTGAGAGCCCGCTCCATACCAGGCCAGCCACCTCCATCCCTGCCCACATCAGGGGAAGGCTGTGTGCGGCTTCAAAGTCACGGCAACGCTCTGCAATTGGAAACAGGCGTGTTTTGCAAAGTATCGGTTTAGTAGTGAGTTCCATCAGTGAGGCTGGGTGGGCCAGCTGGCTGGGTTTCTGTTCCGGAATGCCATGTTGCCTGGAGTCCAGAAGGCCTGAGTTCAAGTCCTAGGACACAGAGGAATAATTTTTTCTTTTCTTTTTCTTTTTGGGTCAGGGTCTCACTCTGTCGTCCAGGCTGGAGTGTAGTGGTGCAATCATGGCTCACCACAGCCTCGACCTCCTGGGCTCAGGTGATCCTCCTGCCTCTGCCTCCCTGAGTAGCTGGAACTACAGGTGCATACCACCATGCCCAGTAAATTTAAAAATTTTTTTTGAGCCGGGCTCAGTGGCTCAGCCTGTAATCCTGAGCTTTGGGAGGCTGAGGTGAGTGGATTGCCTGAGCCCGCGGGTTCGAGACCCGCCTGGGCAACCTGGCGAGACCTTATCCCTACAAT